>NC_061801.1:41789915-42089915 GCF_021462225.1 Girardinichthys multiradiatus | reverse complement strand
CATAAGAAGCTGAGGCAACAAAACGAAAGAGATTTTTTCTTCTGGTAAGAAATCTGTAGATGTTTACTTAGGAACCATCTCACCGAGATGCAACAACCCGGTTTAAACTCAGAGCTGACAGAACATTGGTAAAACCCATTAGACATCGGAACCGGCTTGTTCAGTGACTGTTTTTAAATCCCACTTTGAAGAACAGCAGACCTGACTGGGATTATATTTTTTCATGGATTCTTTTAGTTCTCTGTGCAGCATAGCGGTTGTTTTAGTGTCACACTGTGAATGAGTTGAAATAGCAGAATGTTGCGGTTCTGTTGGTACCTCCATATCTGAGCTGTGTTTCAGGCCCGGCTTCGTCCGGCACCAGATTCTTTGTCTCTGAGCTATTCTTGCTCTCCTTCCTTCTTATCTACTCTCTCCATATCACTGCAGGAAGTTTATGCCGACTGTTCCCAGAGTTCAGAACGATGTTGGAGTGAAGAACGGTTCAGAGGAGAGAAACATCTGTGTGGATTCTCACAGAACTGTTGGTTCTAGGTCTGTTAGAACCTGCTCTCAGAAACTCTGTCTGGACTTGCTTCACTGCTGCACCGTGTGATCTGAGATGTTCCCTCTAACTGCTTGTAGGTTAACTGCTGAAGGTGTGTCTTCAGGTAATAAGGTGGAGGGATATGTGATTAAATGTGTTCCTCGTTTATGTGCAGGAATGAGTTGGATCTAGATGGAGAACACGAGCTGAGAACAAAATGCAGCTCTCAGCTGTCAGTGACACCATCCACCAGGAGGTCGTTGATGAAGAGGAAGAGGAGGGTTATTCACACACTGCTGTATCCAAGCATGTTAATAGAAGGTTGAGTTGAAGGAGAAACTGTGATGGGAAAAGGTGCACCAGCAACAGGTAGCTTTGATGGGATTATGAAGCAAAGTCCTATCAAAACTTTGGGGTCACAGTCCTTGTGTTGGGCCACTCCTGAGCTGAGCAGAAAAAGAACTGGACTGTTGCTCACTGGTTCAAAATCATCTTTACAGTTTACATTTCATTTGGAAATCAAGGTACCAGAGTCTGAGGAACATGTGAGAAGCACACCCTGATTTCAGGGTGTCAGTCCACACTGTCAAAAATACCAATACTTTAATCTCCATGGTAACACCAGCAAACTGGTTTGATCTGAACTCCATATAATCTACAAAGGGAGACACCAGAACCAGCAATGCAGATGAGCTGAAGGCTACTATTAAAGCATCCTGGACTTCTTGAACATCTCAGCAGAACCATAGGCTGATCCCATCCATGCCATGCTGCACTGATGCAGGAATTCATGTAAAAGGAGCACATACCAAGTACTGAGTATACTGAACAGTGGTCATGCTGTTTAGTAGGAACACATTTCTGGATTCAAATACTTTTTAACTAAGAAATGCTTGAAATATTTCACTCTATGTGGATCTGAAGCTATGGTTATCCCTGTTGCTTGTGTGGCTTTTCTACTACACTTTCTCCTTCCACTTAACTTTCCATGTATATGATTGGATACAGATCATGAGCAGCTAATTAGTAGCAGGCATTCCCTTGATTCTGTCGACCATAACATTAATACATCGTAATATTTCTGTTTAGAAAATCCAACTTTTTATTAACAGATGTAATATTTTCATTTTGGATTTTCAGTAGCGGGAAATAAAGTGACATGAACACTTAAAGTATGAAATGTTTAATGTCTCTATGTAAATACTGAAATAGATTACCTTTTTAGATGCATCTGTTTTTGACCTATAGTGTCTAAATATCACCACATGAAAGTAATTCATGTTTCTTCAACAGAACTTCAGATAATCCAGGATCTTCAGCAGTTTGGACCTTTTACTCATTTTTTTGATTTGTAGCTTCTTAGTCATTTTTAACTGCATATTTCTCATGAGTGTATTTATCCTGCATATTTTCTTCTGAACTGAGGAATTGAGTTTGAGGCCAAACGCAGCAGGAACGGAGATCCTGAGGAACCTGAGGAACCTCCTGGTTGTTCTTCTCTGCAGCACCTGATCATTGGATTTTCCACCAACCCGGGGCTTCGATCGAGGACAAAGACTGCTCATCCTACACAGCAGACCCCTCACTCTGTTGATCACTCCGCCTGCCCGCGCCCTCATTGGCTGCGTGGAAGTGTTCACGTGAAACCTGCGTGGGTCTTTGAACGGGAGGCAGAAGCGCAGCGGCTTTTAGTTCCTCTGTGACAGGAGAGAAGGGCGACCGGCTGCTTCTGGTGTGTGGGTCAGGAAGGAACCAGGACCGGCAGATGTTTCTCCGAACCTGCTCCAGGTAAAAGGCCGCACCGAGGCCCTGCGGACTGTGCAAACTCTGCGGATTATTGGCTTCACGGAGTGCGCTGTTTGTGTGCAAAGGTCGGGTTATTTAAAGACAGGAGATCTGCATTTAAACAACGAATTTGCGCCAAAGTTAAGAAAAAAGGTTCCAAAAAACCAGAATTTATTGAGCTGAAGGCGTTCTTTTAATTTAAAAGAATCAGCTGAAAAACCAGTTGATCTCTGTATGCTGTTGTTGGTGAAGGTGAATGAGTTCATGTTCTTTTTACGCATCATTAGAGAGTTAAATCTGAAATCCGGATTAAGTTTGGGTCAGTGGAAGGTGGCGTGGTTCCGCAGCTGTTTCAGCCCCAGGAAGTCTTTCAAACAGTCGGAAAAGCGGCATTTAAAGACCCGCAAACAGCCGCCATCATATTAAACGCAGGCATGTAAACATGAAACCTGTTTGAGCGCAAACATGGAAGAAAGACGCAAATGTGGTGGAAGAGCGCAGACATAGCGGAGGCCTGGCCGCAGCGGATGGAGGTGTGTGCAAACTGCGCAGCTTTGTTTCAGGCTCACTGAGAAGTTCGGGGTACTTTTGGACCGATGAGGCTGAAACGGAGCTGCCTGAGGAGGAAAACCGCAGCATTTGGTGTGAAATGAAGCTGGATGGAGAAGTCCCTGTTGTGCTGAAGAACCCTGCGGAGAAACGAGTCTGGGTCAGTTTCATGGCGAGGAGGTGATTGATGGACCTGCAACTTTTAAAGATGTTCTAATAGGTCCAGTTTTCGACCTGGAGGCTTTGGTCTCCTTTCATTCTGCTTAAATATTCTGATTTAAAACGTGTTTGTTGTTTGGTTCATGAATCAGAGACAAATAATCCTAAAGTCTAGCTGATGAAAATCATGTTTGGTTTTCCTGATCTTTAGTTTTTATTATTTTATTCCTTTTAAATATAGGGATGAATCACATTCATGTTTAAAACTTCTTATTTCTGTCTATTTTCGCTCCTTTGATCCAAACTGGATCAGTGGTTCTGGTTCTATGAAGGTCTCTTGAGTTTTTTTTTGGAACCTGAGCTTCAGTCCGTTTTCAGAGGAATCATTTATTTTGACCCATGAGTGATTCTGTGAGGTGTTGAAGCATAGAAACAAATTGAAATTGGATCTTTTAAACTGTCCATCTCCCACCAGTCCCGTTTGACTCCTGGATCTAATTTGCTGGATTATTTTACCCTGGTTGTTTCTGCTGTGATGGTCCAAAACTGACCCGTCGCCCTCATTATTCTTATTATCATCATTATTATTATAAATCTGCTGACGCTGTGAAGGTCCTTCTCCTGCAGGATTGTAGCTGCTTCAGTGATCTTGGTGAAATCAGCCCAATAAAGCCTAAATATCAGATTGTTTCATAACACTTATGCTCTAAAGGCGAGGTAAGGTCACTCCCAGCTTTGTTGACCTATTATCAAACCAGAAGAGATTTTAAAGCTGTACCAATCCTGACCCCTGGGTGGGAGGGAGCAAACATGTCTCAGTTGCCCAAATAAAGTTAGGATTTTTGGTGATTAAACTATAGCCACTGTTATAGTGGTTTCAATCCTGCCACTTTTGGTCCGCTTTAAACGGACCACGGGGGAACTCTTGGTCCGGACCTTTTGTACAGGTGTGAATACACTCTAGCGACCCTAGTCTGGACCGAGACCCACTTTTTGACCTGGTCTCGGTCCGTTTCCAAATGAACTCTGGTGCAGTTTGCTTATGTTGTGAAGACGAATTGGCCTCGATCCGACCCAACTACAGAAATCATGGGGTTCTTTGGACCTAACAAGCCACCGTAGCCGGTAGCAGAGGTGTATGTCGTACTGAAATCATACCTGATCAGCTGTATGTTGCTTAGCAACGCCATGTTGTGGGACAGGGCCCACAGAGCACATCGCCTCCTTCGGCTCGCAGCAGCATTCTCTGACGCTGTTGCAAAATTATAAATAGGACGTCACAAAATCTGTGCTGAATGAGCTTTTCTAGACTCTCACAATGATACTGTAGCTGTAATAACGGCACAAATATGCAGAGCAGAAATGCAGCTTGCAGGACATTCACAGTCTGCCCTGTCCGGCCCCCATTAGTTCTGTCTTCTGGTAGCAATGATCGTCACCTGCTTGGCTTTCTTTACTTGGTATAGTTCACTTGGAAAAAGTGCAACGTGAGAGCAAACCGCACCATGTCTTCTTTCGGTCCGGACCAAACAAGCGGACCAAAGGACTTCGCTGGTGAATTAAGAGCAGTGTCTCTGTCGCTAAGTTTAAATGACAGGGGTTAAAGCACGGCACCGTTGGTGAGTTTCCACTGCAGGAACCTGAGCCAAATCTGAAAAAGCAGGCAGTAGTTAATCCCAAAAACCGGTTCTGGTAAGTAAGCAGTACTTTAGTTGTGTGACGATAGGGTGTTATGAATATAAACCATTTCAGGTCCCACCCAGGATAAACCCAGTTTATACTATATGTTAATTTTACATGAGATGACAGGAATAATTAGTATTTTTGTTTGTTAAAACAACATTTAAACCCATTCACTTGAATAATCGGTGTTTATCAGTGGAGGGCAACCTGCGTTATAGAGATCCAGTCAATCAGTTCTCACATCTTTAATTTTCTCTGCTGGAACTGTTAATGATAGAAAGGTTTAAGTACAAAGATAGAAATTTCTAAAAGCAACCACCACCATATAAGGTTGAGAGTCACTGTGCGTAAGGTATACAGTGTATCCGCTGGGAAAGAAATAAGTGTTCACAGTTTACTGTTGACAATCACAGCTTTTAAATGTCCCAACGGGAGCGTCTTTCCCATCTACTCTGCATATCTAATGCTCCTTTTCCACTGGTTCTATTCAGCTCGGCCCGCAGTGCGAGTGTTTCCATTCCTGTTTTTTTTCTTAGCGGTAGGGCTGGGCGATATGAACCAAAGATAACATCTCGATATTTTTAAGCTGAATGGTGAAATACGATATATATCTCAAAATAATTTCTTATATATTTTAGTATAGTTCTGAGTCAAAGCTTTGTCCCAGATGCAGACACATCTATTAAACAGCTGTAGATGTACATAAGAAATGGCTCAAAATGAGCTACATGTATACATTAGTGGAAGCACTTCTCTGGCAAATTGATTCTGACTCGGTAGCTGGTATCTTCGGTCAAGGACTTGTAGCAGTTGTACAAAGCCGTCTTGTTCCACAACTGAGAGCCTTTAGCTTTAGTAATCTGGCGTCACCGTTTCTCTCATAAGCCAGAGCCCAGGTGTCTGAGTTTTGTAACGTGGTTTGTTTCGGTACAGGAGGCTGGGAAGGCTGCCCAGTCTGAGCTGCAGCACGCAGTTTAACTCACTCTTTGTATTCTTTTCATGCTGCTGTTTTAAATGCTGGAAGAGATTTCTAGTGCTCAAACCTTTTGTCGGGACTTGCTTTCGGCATTCTCTACAAAATCCATCTTTCTGTTCATCTGAGATTTTGAATCCGAACCATCTCCAAATGAGTGACCCGTTGTTTTTCGTTTTGTTCACCAGGTGCTCTCAGATAACCTCTCCTGTGGTTTCATCCTCACCTTCCACCTCCTGGCTGCTTTAGCAACAAACCTTCTAGCTTAGCGAGCCGCTAGGTGGCGCAGTGGGGAGGGATGGTTTGTCTTCAGTGAGAGGGAGGAGGGTCCGTGGGAAGGTCGACAGACATGAGGAAGAAGATAGAAGAATTGGTGGATCTTAAAGAATAATTAATATGCAACGAAGACCATTTCAATATAAACGATAAACTCTCATCCTATAACTCTTTTGAAAAAATCTCGATAGTTTAAGCCCTACATACCGGTACCTACTTTTTTGGTCCCTGCTCCTGAGCAGGTCCAACTGGGTCTGAGTCGGGACCACACGCGTGACGTGAACACACTGCTGTTCACTGATTGGCCGTGGGACCAGGAGAAATGAGAACGTTTTCCCAGAGGTAGAGCAGGGAGAAGATAATAAAACCCAAGAGTGACTACAATAATATTTAGGAGCATAATGGCTGCAGCGGGCCAAACCCAAATATAATTTTACTGTTTAATCATAAACCAGCCTGAAGGCTGAAAGAAGAGGACACCATGTCAGCTTTCTGAATGAGACGTGCCGCGGTGCGTTCATGAATCATGGTGAAAGTTACAAAGATATCCTGCTGCTACTGTGAATCCTGCTGTTCGTTGAGGTTGACATGACAGAGAGTTTCTGTCTTGTTTCCATCTGGTTCTTCTAAGGTCTTTGATGGTGGAACAAGTTACTAAATACAGACGTTCTGACTTCTTGGAAGATTCATTTCTTCAGATACCTCCTTCCTCCATCATTTCTGATAGAGCTGATTGACATAACTTCCACTTATTTTCTACATTTCTGCATTTTATTCATTTTCTAAAGTTTAAATGTTTAATAATGTTTAGATCTTAATCCAGTTTTATGCTGTATTGAAACATTTGTTCTAGAGGACGAAAACAAAATGAGACAAACATAAAAATTCGTTTTTTAGACTGGTCTCTATTTGTTTGTTCTGTTCATCAGAAAGTGAACAACGAGGAGGGAAAAATCATCACTCAAAACCTAAAAAGACCTAATGTGATTTAAATTATGAAACAATCAGATTTCTTTTAGATCATAGTTCTGCAATAAACCTCCAGTCATTTTCTCCTTTCACATCATACCAGATGATTGGTGGAGATCATGGCCCTGTGTGCCTTCAGTCTGCTGCTGCTTTGGTTTGTAGTCTCAGGCCGCCTCTTACAGGTGATGGTGGTCATGGATGAGTGATTTCCTCCAGAGGAGGATAATATCATTTCTAATTTGTCACGAACATCTTGATGTTATTAACACCTGGTTAAAAAGCATCACGACGACTCATCACATACACCCAGGAAGAGCTTTAATGAGCCTCATTTAATGGATGAATTGTTGGATTTCATGCTTGGCTTTATAATCTTCTGCCATGTGTTGCTGTTCCTTACAACATGATGAGGAATTTGTCCGTTTTCATAGATGAAGCCACGTTAAGCATGTTGGAAGCTACAGATCAGATCTGTTGAGAAAACTGATCAGCTGTTTATGGGCTGGACAGTTCTTCACCGTGAGGTTTTGTTGGGATTGAAGTTCATTCAGAATGTTTGCTGAAAGTTTGTCCACCTCATGTTTCTTTTGGGGCGTTCCTCCTGGTGGTGTTGGGCCCCTCTCTGCGTAGCAGTGGGTGGTGCGCGTCCACAGCAGGGTTTTAGTTTTGAGTGCAGGTTTTTGTTGACCTAAATGCAGAGACTTCATCGTCCTGTGTTTGCACAGCAGGGTCCAAACAACGCAGCTTCTTCTCTCTGATGTCCTCTTGTCTGAATTCAGTTTTCTGCTCAAACTTAAAGGTTTTTCATCACGTTGAACCCAAACCACGGAGCAAAATGTGCTGAGCTAATCGGTTTATCCTGTGTTGTGATGAGCTGGCTCAGATGAGTGGTAGCAATGAGGAGAACAGGATAAAGTCTTCTGTTGGTAGTCCTGATCCTCGGTGTTTGGGTGTAGGTCGGGTAATGTCTGGGTCAGAATGTGGACCACTGATGGTGTAAAGACATTTTTACAGATGTTCATGGGTTGATGCATAAAACTGTTTGCTATTGTCTTTAAGTTGGGGCCCTGGGTTACCAGAATGTGTTTAAGGATGTCTGAATAAAAATGGCAGAATATGAACTGAAATTGGACCAAACAGATTTCTGAGCACTCAAGAACTTTGTGAAGAGCTACTGACTAAACTAAGTAGGATAAAGTCCTTGGGTTAAAGAATTAGTAAAAAAAAAAGTTTTTAAATGCAAGCTTTTCTTTTTCCTTAGATTGTCTGGAACTGACGGATCAGGCCTGAATATCATAAATCTGTTTTGTTTCCAGAGGCTTATTCTGGAGAGTTTTCAGTAGATCACCTATGAATAACTCTCTTTTTAAAAGCAACATTTGACCAGATGTTACAAGCTCACTGTTCATGGTGGCTTCCAGAGTTTTGCTCTTATATTCACTCACCAGTGAGGCCCTTCATGCTGGACCTACAGGTGGAGCTGGATCATTCCTAGTACAGTTCTGAGGAGCAAGAACTTTCTTCTCATCATGCTTTCACTCAGTCACTCACTCATGCCCTAACAGTCTGACTTCTTTCTGTTTCAGTGCTCTGTGCATGTTTCCTCCCGAGCCCGACATGCCGATGGACGTGACCATACCCCTCTACCTGTCCAAGGAGGAGTTTGTCTTCACCACCACCTCCACAGTACAGAAGTCGGTGCGGAGCTCCTGCCTGAGGTTCCAGCCCCTAAACTGTGTCAACAAAACTGAGCCTGAAGATGGCGCTGTCACCAATAAAAACACGAAGAAAAAGAAACGTGTTACTTTTGCCGACCACAAAGGTCTGTCCTTGACCAGGGTGAAGATCTTCTCCAAGTTCACGGACCCAATTGAAATCCCTGTGAACATCCAGGAGATGTTGAGCTCCAAGCTTACTCTATCATCCAGTGAGGAGGGCAAACTGGTGCTGGACTTCACTCAGCCCTCATCAGACTACCTTCTGTTTCGCCAGAACCTAGAGAAGAACCTTGTGAGCCTGGAGCAATGTGTGCTGAAGGAGAAGGCCTTCGCAGGAACCATCAAAGTAAAAAATGTGTCATTTGAGAAGTCCGTGATGCTTCGGGTGACCTTTGACTTGTGGAAAAGCCACACTGATGTCAGCTGTGATTACATGAAGGACACGTATCCCGCGTCATACAGCGACACCTTCTCCTTCGAGGTGTCTCTGCCTGCTGAGATGCGGCCAAATGAGCATGTCGAGTTTGCCGTGTGTTACAAGGTGAGCGGGAACGAGTACTGGGACAGCAACCAGGGTAACAACTACCGCATCGTCTGGTCCTACATGAGGAAAAATGGCCACTCGGACTCGTCGCACTTTGGGATCCACCTCGACCGGTACGGCAGCCCCACCTGTTCACATGGGCTCTTCCCTGATTGGTCGAGCTACGCCGGCTACGAGAACATAGGCCCATACTACTGATCATCTGATGTCACCGTTTTTAAATTGCACGTTGTCAGTGATGACCTGCTTGTTTTAAAATAGTTTCTGTAATGTTGAGTTGCACGTGAAGTCCAGTTCGTTGTCGAAGCTGGATCAAACTACAGAACCAAGCCGGACCTTCTTTACCTCCTCGTCATTCCAGACCAGATTTTAAACCTCGTCTTCAGGGACTGTAACTAACCGACCAAACCTCCACTTGTAGGATTTGAAGTTCTCAGGTTTTAACTTTCAGTGTGATGATCCGAACAAACCGGAGCTGCTAACAGGAAGTCCAGTTGTTTTTAATCACACCAGTTAGAACGAATGATAACCAAGACACTGAGCACCTATGGTGTCCTGCTGCCAGTTAACCAATAAGGGACATTTTTAAGCTCGTTTATTTTCTGAAAGGTTAGAGTTCAGGAGCTTTGTTGTTGGGCGGCAGACTGGGAGCAGTGGGAGCTAAACAACATTCCTCATTAGTCATTTCACAGCAGGAAGTCACTAAAAGGATCAAAACATCCAGGTTACCACTTCCTGGTCTCACAACCCTGGATCAGAGTGAATTTACCTCTTCAGCTCATTGGTTGTGAACTTGTCTTTGTTTTCTAGCTGGGTTCGTTAACGAGCACCGTGTTAGCCAATCACAGGACATGACCAGACGTCCTAAAGCATTCAGTGGTTTTTGTTGCTGAACAGATGATCTCCGCTTGTTCCTGTGGTCGCTTTTCTTCTCCACTGTTGAAAGATGGCTGCTGGGAGACGGCCTGTAAACGTCAGAGATGTGAAGTTTAAATGTTCTGCTGTTTGGGTCAGCCGGTTCCCCCACCAGCCGACCCTGTTAGCAGCCGGAGCAGATGGAAAGTTTGAGTTGGTTCCAACAGTCTTGTTTTGTTGGCGACCTTGAAAAGACCAAAAGTTTCTTTAGTTCACCTTAATCTGTGCAGTTATTGTGAGAGAAATCAGAAAAAATAAGAACTTGAGCGCTGATGAAGTTGGCTGCGAGGACTTTAAAGTCAGACTGTCAGCTTCTCGTCTGCTGCGCCAGTTTAAAGTTTCATAGTTCTCTGAACAACAGAGACATGGTTGCTCTTTGTTTCACAGCTATGCAGAAATTTGCACATCAGTAAATGCAGCGAGGAACAGGTGACGATTGTGTTGATCGATGGTTTTAAAAGGAGAACGAGGAAGGTTGAAGCAGCCGAGTGACTGCACAAGTTTGACACTAACCAATCTTCCTCAACTTTCAGTGAATTTGTCTGCACACAAAACCATGAAATTAAATAAGCTATATTTTATTTAGTTGTTTGATGAGCCAGTGTGTGATTTTTGCTGTTGGCTCTGAGTTTCAGTTTTTAAAATGTCTGTGTGTGTTCTCGTCCTCAAGGCCTTCAGGGACTGAATGATCCTGAACTGAACTGTTATTTTTTTTTAAAAACAATAAAGTTCTGCCATATTTTACTCATAAAGATGAAATTGTCTGTGACAACAAGCTGCTGTCCTCAAAGTGATCAGAAGAACAATAAAAAGTATATTTTTATCTTGACTGATTGGTTGGCTTCTTTTTTTACATAAGAGTAAAATATTTGTTTGCATCTTCAAGGTCATTTAAATATTTAATGGCAGAAAAATGGCCTCCAGTAAACTGGATAAAGGGCTTATGAGAGTCGGACACGAGTCAAAACTTCTGACTAGATGACATGTATTCCATGAGAAAATGTGACCTGGGAACATCTCTGCTGGATCCAAAGCTGTGGTTTGTATAAAGAATGCAGTCTGACCTGGTAAAACGTTCTGATTGCTCTTGTGAAGCTGACAACTGATTGGGAAAAATTTGACATTTCTTCTTAAAATGGAGTTTAACCAACTCCTGAAGAAAAGATCATGTTGGTGCTGATGGAAGCAGTCCAGATGTTCGCTGGTCTTTGTGCCAAAAGTATCGAGCACTTTGAGGAAGAAAAAAGCGTTTTAAAGTCTATTTTTGTAATGATCGAGTGTTGGAGGACAGCTGTGTTTCATATGAGTTGAAAGCTCTGCTGAGGCTCAGTAAAACCATCCATGTGAGCATCACTGTGGTCCGACACCAACCTCCAGTAAAACCAGCATATTTTTAATGTCTGTCAGAACAGGAAGCCAAGCTGTTGTCAGTCATTCAGACGTTCTGCCAAACATTGAACTGATTGCTTTGTAAGTCGTGATAAACCAGTATAATTCTAATTTGAGGACTTGTGGAGAAGAGAAAATCAGACACCAGAAGCTTCTCCTCATTTCTACATTCCTGCTCATCTGGCCTGAGAGTGAGAACATCAAATGTCTTTGTTCCTCAACTGGAGGAGAGCAGAAGATGCACAGGTGATGTAGTGTTTGATTTGATCTGATGTTGGGAAATAGCTGAGATTTGGGCACGCCTGCAGTGTAATTCCACTAATGGCCGCTAGGTTGTGCTCAAAACATCAGTAAACATTTTTCTTTGAGTTTGATTCAGTCCCTCTGATTAATGAGTCAGTCAGTCATCTTCCATAGTGAGTCGTGGGGATGCTGGTGCCTATCTCCAGCAGTCTATGGGTGGGTTCACCCTGGACAGGTCGCCAATCCATCGCAGGGTGACACAAACAACCATGCAAACACTCTCTCTCTCTCTGTCAATGTTGTGCAAAATTAACTGTCTGGTGAGTCAGGACATCCAATAATGGCTTCCATAGCAACACATCCCCAAAGTTTTTGTTTCCGAGCAATGATCTGTTCAAATACATTTCAACAAGTTCCTTCCTCTTCCCCCTAGTGTTAACTGCATAAAAACCATCATTTCAGTTTCATACCAATGCTGAACCCAGTGCCAGCTTTAACATCAACAAATACAATTACAATGGGTGGGAAGCACTATATTATTGATAAAAAACAGGCATCAATTAATAACTAAACAAAAGAACTTATCTCCAGTAGATACAGTTTTGAAACGTTGACCTCACGAACATTGAAAACCGTGTGTGTGTGGTTAGGGAGGGCGGGTGTTGTGATTGGTCGATCTTTTGATGGATCATTTCTTGATTAACCCCACTGCAGCTGTTACAATATAAAATGACTTATGAAAAGCACATCACCCCTATAAGTAGTATGTTCTGTCACGTTTACCCAGTCCAATGTTGGTGTCATGGAGTGACATTTTTGGACTTTATGGTTTCTTTTGCTAGTCCTTAGATGTTGGGTTGTTGTGCTACCTCCAGTTCTCAGTTTCCTTTAGTTCATGTTTATTCTTGATTCTGTTTTATCTTGGTCTGTAGTTTTCGTTTAGGTCTGTTTCACTGTTTTGTTAATCAGTCCCTTTCCTCATGTCTTAGTCTTATTAGGTTCACCTGCTCCCTCTGTCTCCCTGCGTCCGTGTCACACCTGTTCCCTGTTTCTTTGATTACCTGCCTTTTGTTCCCCCCTCTGTGCTCTGTGTATATTAGTTGTTCTGTTTGCTGGTTCGTTCTGTTACTACCCCGTTCCCTACCATGTCTATGCTTTGTCTATGCTTCATTTGGAGACTATGCTACGTTTTTGCCTTAAGTGACCTGCAGAGTTCATGTAAGTTTAGGACTGTACAGGTCCTTCTCAAAATATTAGCATATTGTGATAAAGTTAATTATTTTCCATAATGTCATGATGAAAATGTAACATTCATATATTTTAGATTCATTGCACACTAACTGAAATATTTCAGGTCTTTTATTGTCTTAATACGGATGATTTTGGCATACAGCTCATGAAAACCCAAAATTCCTATCTCACAAAATTAGCATATCATTAAAAGGGTCTCTAAACGAGCTATGAACCTAATCATCTGAATCAACGAGTTAACTCTAAACACCTGCAAAAGATTCCTGAGGCCTTTAAAACTCCCAGCCTGGTTCATCGCTCAAAACCCCAATCATGGGTAAGACTGCCGACCTGACTGCTGTCCAGAAGGCCACTATTGACACCCTCAAGCAAGAGGGTAAGACACAGAAAGACATTTCTGAACGAATAGGCTGTTCCCAGAGTGCTGTATCAAGGCACCTCAGTGGGAAGTCTGTGGGAAGGAAAACGTGTGGCAGAAAACGCTGCACAACGAGAAGAGGTGATCGGACCCTGAGGAAGATTGTGGAGAAGGGCCGATTCCAGACCTTGGGGGACCTGCGGAAGCAGTGGACTGAGTCTGGAGTAGAAACATCCAGAGCCACCGTGCACAGGCGTGTGCAGGAAATGGGCTTTTGAACCAGAAACAGCGGCAGAAGCGCCTGACCTGGGCTACAGAGAAGCAGCACTGGACTGTTGCTCAGTGGTCCAAAGTACTTTTTTCGGATGAAAGCAAATTCTGCATGTCATTCAGAAATCAAGGTGCCAGAGTCTGGAGGAAGACTGGGGAGAAGGAAATGCCAAAATGCCAGAAGTCCAGTGTCAAGTACCCACAGTCAGTGATGGTCTGGGGTGCCGTGTCAGCTGCTGGTGTTGGTCCACTGTGTTTTATCAAGGGCAGGGTCAATGCAGCTAGCTATCAGGAGATTTTGGAGCACTTCATGCTTCCATCTGCTGAAAAGCTTTATGGAGATGAAGATTTCATTTTTCAGCACGACCTGGCACCTGCTCACAGTGCCAAAACCACTGGTAAATGGTTTACTGACCATGGTATCACTGTGCTCAATTGGCCTGCCAACTCTCCTGACCTGAACCCCATAGAGAATCTGTGGGATATTGTGAAGAGAACGTTGAGAGACTCAAGACCCAACACTCTGGATGAGCTAAAGGCCGCTATCGAAGCATCCTGGGCCTCCATAAGACCTCAGCAGTGCCACAGGCTGATTGCCTCCATGCCACGCCGCATTGAAGCCGTCATTTCTGCCAAAGGATTCCCGACCAAGTATTGAGTGCATAACTGTACATGATTATTTGAAGGTTAACGTTTTTTGTATTAAAAACACTTTTCTTTTATTGGTCGGATGAAATATGCTAATTTTGTGAGATAGGAATTTTGGGTTTTCATGAGCTGTATGCCAAAATCATCCGTATTAAGACAATAAAAGACCTGAAATATTTCAGTTAGTGTGCAATGAATCTAAAATATATGAATGTTAAATTTTCATCATTACATTATGGAAAATAATGAACTTTATCACAATATGCTAATATTTTGAGAAGGACCTGTACTTATGATTCATCCCTGCAGTGTTTTTGTTACGTTTTGGATATTTTTTGAATAAACAAGGAAGTACTAAGATGCAGCTACCGAGCTCTTGTCTGCGCTTTGGTCCGACCCACAGTCCTCCCCCGACAGTAGGGAAATAAATAACCGGTTCTGATCCATCAGCGGTTTAAATCTTGAGCTCAGAGTAACTTTATATATCTAAATAATATTCTTTTACTACTTAAAAGTAAAAACATTTAAAATTATATTTCTAGAATTCATGTTGCAGTTTGACAAGTTAACAGTCAAACGTTGACATCATCTTAAAATGGAAAAAATGGCAAATAAAAGTTAAAATATAATATTTATTGTCTGGTCGGTTTTATTTGGACTCCATGTAAAAATCTTTCTCTGTGTTTTAGTCCATAAAGAATTTCCTATGCAGTGTTTATGGAATAACGAACTAAAATCATATATAAATGTAATGTCATTATGGATTGGTCATATATAAAATCACAAGGTGTAATATTTTACATTACATGGACTAAACAGAAGCCTTTTATCATTACGTAATGAATGTTTTAAACCCACTCTCCCCGTTGGTACCGTTTTCTCATCTCGATGACTGAATTATTCGCTGTTGCTTTAACCTTTTGCTAAACTTTATGGAATAAATTTCAAGGCTTTTTTCCTCTCAGAAGGTTTTGGTTGATTCTAAACAGCGGCTCGGGCACAGACCCAATAAATAAACGCATCAGAACCTCATTAGGAAGTAATGGTGATGTGGAGTTATTTGTGTTAACGACTAGATGTTCTGGAGGGCCAGAACCTGCCTGTCCACTAATATAAGAACCTTTTAAGATTACGTTTAAACATCCAGGTTGATTCAAATATCTACAACTGCTGATTAAAGACATTAGTTCTACTTTTAAAGGCTAATAAATGCATGAAGTTGTAAATGAGAAGAAATTAGAGTGAAAATGACCACTTTAAGGGGGATATTATACCTTTATTTGACCTTCTTGTATGATGTGTGTACAGTTGTGTTGAAATAATCCCAAAGCAAATATCAAGCAGAGCTTTAAAGCGTATAGCTGTAACGCTTCACTTGTGAAAGTAAATCTGTTGGGTTTTTCGTGGCACTCAGACCATAATTCTGAGCTACTCTGCCGGACAGGACACGTTAAAAAAAAAGAGAAGAGAACAGGTAATTACTTTTTTTGAGATTATAGTATATAAATATTGGCAGTAATTACTGTATGACTATACTATATATTGCACCACAGTATACTGTAAGTAAATATATGTTTCAGTACATCACTGTGCCAATGTACTGTAGTATTGTAATGGAGGGTTAGTCTACCTGTCTGTAGGCCTAGTATTGCTTGTATACTTTTGTAACTGCATGTTCTCTTTATGCAGAATTATATCCAGCCAGTGTCAGTGTTTTGAGTTTATGTTTTAGTTTATTTCTCCTGGTCTAGTCCTTAGTTTACCCTTAATTCTGTGTTTTTGACTTGTTAATTGCTTTCACTTCCTCTGTCTCCCTGCAGTCTGACCCAAACCTGTAACTAGTTCCTAGTCCCCCTGATCAGTGTGGGAGAAGAAGGTTTACTAATTTAAAAATGATGAAGAGACAACTGGTTTCCTCTCAGAGATGAACGCGAGGGACCTTTTATTCGGAAAACATCTCTGAATACATCTTTATACAAAAATCCCATGAATCCCAGCCCTCAGTTCCTACAGAGCGTTTTTTTTAGACAGATACAAAGCATTGGTGTGTATTTGGTCCTCTTGACCAATTGAAATCATCATACTCATTTACGTAAACCTTTTGGCATCCACAACATTGATTCTCAAGAGCAGTTCCAGCAATACAAACATCTGCATGAAATCAAAACTGGTCTACGTTACAGTTTACAATAACAATTTCATCACTTATCTGGACCACTGAACTCTAATGTCAAAACGACCTGGCAGGATTCAGGATATCATAATTCTTTCCAGCCTACAAGTTCACTTCTACAATAACAAGTCCATCAGTCTTTCCTCAAGACAAAACCTTTTCCTCTTCACAGAATTCATTTTACATATGGTTAAAACAGTAATACACTGTTAATCTAACAAACAAAACTTTAAGCTTCCACAGGTCAAAACCTTGTTCTTTATGTGTTTTTATGTCTGTCTCTGTTCTGGGATCTAATCCAAAAACCATTTCCTGACCTTACTGGCCTTCTGAAAAATGTTTCCTGGACTTTCATTCTCAGCTAATATGTTAGAGGTTAAACTTCCCACAGAGTTTTTCTTGGGATCTAGGGTAACACCTTCAATCATTAAAACTCTCCTAATTTGCCATTACTATTGTTATATTCATTTCATTTGAACTTAGTTGTGCATTTGTCTTCCTAGCCCTAAATTATTTTATTTTATCATCCGTTAGTCTTCAACATGTAGTGTATAAAGTCTAATCTCCTTAATTTTATTAAGTAATTTAAAATGTATTCATGCAAGAGGATCAGGATCAAGTTATTGTCTCTTATCAGTCTTTTTGTTATAATTGTGGCTCATGGTTCTACTTCCAGATTTCTAGAAATATTGTTCTGTTGTCATAATGAAGAAAATAAGGTTGTTTCCTATGCAACAGTATTAAAGAGGTCTAATTCCATGACATAATTCATGCTTCCTGTCCTACAACACATGAGATTGAGCCAAATGCTGTCTGCTTCCAGTTGTTGTTGGATGATTTTATCACAAGAATGTTCATAATTCCTCAGAGTTTTAACTGAGTCTCTCTGTAGTTGGTATAACAACGATCAATCTGCATAATAATCTCAGAATGCACCATGATAGGATCTCTGTTTTATTTTAACACCTTTTTATGATCGTTATCCTTGAAGAAGTCTTATAATCAATAACCGTATGTTTGATTTTGTGCATAAATCATCGTTTTAATTTTATCCACTAAAAGTGTATATTTAATCAAGTCACCTCCAGTCTAACATCATAAAAAAATATCTGAAGTTGTAAAATGTTTCTCAATGTTCCATCATTCTCTTCCTCAACACATTTTTGATGCCTCTAATCCTTAGAAAACTAATGTTTGCTAACACTGATGTTTTTCAGCAATTTTACATTCAGCACAAATACTTAAAAGGTGGAAAAGGAAGAATATTCAAAAGTATAATTCTTTGTAGAAACTAACTGCTCACTGGTTTTTCCATGCATGTGTAATTCAAAGTTTTTAGAACACTTTTTTCATTTGGCAACTCAAGAAATATTTAATGAACTTATTTTTGTGTTATCCCAAACATAATGTGTAAGTTAAGTAGGTCTATAGTATTTGAATAATATTTATGTCCAAAGTCAGTTACTTCCATTAAAGGTTATTTTCTTGCCATGCCAAGATGTTTTAATTTAATTTATGTTTACCCTATTATATATTTTCCTTTTGTAAAGGTAACTATGTCAAATATTTCAAGTGATCCATGCCTAGTTTGCTATATAGTCTGCTTAGCAACTGAAAATAGTTTTTAATTGTCCCATCGTTTACTTGTTGTCCTAACTATGTGAATACTTTACTTTTCAAATGTACTCGACACATGGATTGTATTGTAGGAATAACTCACCAGTATCCTTATGGCCACCTCCAGTTTCAATTAGATAAATCATTGTTGTTTCTGGACCTTACCTTCCCTTATGTAACAGAACATTTGATAACATTTGTCTGTCTTCCATTGGAACAAGGTGGGTAGAACAGGAAATATTAGCAGCTTCTGATAAAAGAAAAGAGAAAACTTAAAGCAATACAGTTAGTAATTTGTTAGTCAGATTATAAATGCAACTTATGCAATCAAACCCTGGACCTGTTTGTGTCACTTAATAATGAGGCTGAATCTGTTCCACCATGAAACATCTCTGGTCCCATAATGTTCATCTGTGTCGCTGCACATAGTTCATAGTTGATAGTTTCATGGTAACGTCGGACATGAACCTATTTATATGCAGAAAGAACAAAGTAAAGAAATTAATTAACAACGAAACTTTGCAGAAAGTCACATTTCTTTTTATATTAAAATAAGATTCCCATAAATTAAAAAAAATTAAACAAACAACAAAGGATTCAAATTAAAATGAAAATAGTAGCTTAAAATTGAATGCAAAGATATATATGAAAGTTCCAATAATTAATCTGTTTCTAATCCTGTATGGTTACTTCTTTGATTATTGTCACATAGTTTTCTAGTCTGGTCAATAAATCTGCTTCTGAACTCATAGAAACTGTTTTAATATCAGTTCTTCAGCTTTTTAAGGTCAAAGCATCAACAGTGAAACATTTCTGTTAAATACCAAGTGTGTTTCGTTAGCGATTTTGCAACTTTTGACTTTGTTAGACTCTTAATTCCCATTACAGTATTTGTTCAAATGCAGTATAAATTTGTTTAAAATGTCTGGTTACTCTGAGCTTTTTAATTTGTTCCATTTTAACGTCTTGAATATCTTATTAACCGTTATAAAGCGAAAGTGTATTTATTATCTGGTTGGAGCTCAAAAGGCAATGAATTATTTTGTTTTTGATGGTCATCAATGTTTTGTTCAGTAGCTGTTTTAATTTTGAAACTTATTATAATTCAATTTCAGAAATACGTTATTAGTCTCCAAGTGATTAATAAACAAATTTGGCCAAATTGTTTTATTTTTATGTATTTATTATTTGAATGATTAAAAGATATTTGGTTATTCTATGTTTTGTAAACAGAAAAATGAATATAATTGATCTAAGTGAATCTTTTTCAGCACATCTTGCATTTTATCTCTTCAGCCTCTGGTCTGATCTGGTTGGTCTGTTCAGTGAAGCTTTGTGCTGCTCTGTCCAAAGCCTTGTTAACGTGTTTGGAGACCATTCCTTTGCTCGGCCTTTTATTTTATCGGCTCCATCGTTCTTCTCTGTCCTCTGAGGTCTGAGCAGGCCTTGTACCAGTGCTCTGTTGTCCACGCAGGTTCTGCTGCAGATGTTCAGTTTGGTTCTCCGTGTTAACAGGCTGTAATTCACTGAGTAATCATTCAGAAAGTCACAAAATACCAGGTAGCTTCTTTCATGAGACTTGATACAACAGACACAATATTTTCAACCCTTCTGCCATAACAGAACATTTTCATTCTTTAATGGCTGCATTATTGTTTCTGCAAGACGAGTTCATTTGTTTGTTTGTTTATTTATTCTTAAGCATAAAAACTTTGTATTTGTAAATTATTATCATGCCAATGATTATAAAACTTTGAGAAACACATAAAATTTTCATCTGTTTAATATTAATGTTGTTGAGGTACTTGGCAACAATTGGCAAAGTTCTCCCAATAGTAAAATCCATAACATTACCGTTGTAATTTTTAAATGATAAGATGATGTAGCACATATCATAAGCCAGTAACTTACTATTCATATGTTCCTTATTTGTTTAGTTTTTTCTGTCCCCTAATGTTTAATCTATAGAAACAATAATTCTTGGATGGCCCAACTAAAATCTCTAATAAAATCATTTTCTTCCTACAATAAATTGATTAAATTTAAATCACAAGTCATTTCTCTTCACCTGTCAGTCTGATATTGAACATTTTATCAAGCTGTATTCTCTGTTTTTCATTTCTTCCTCTTGGTTTGTTACACCTTCGACAAAATAAAATAACAGAACCTTATATTACACTAAAAACACATTTACATACTAACTAAAATAGGATAAAGCATAGACTGTCATATTGTATTATCCCACCATTAAGGTTAATGAAACAGTTTGAACCTGATCCAAGATTTTGTTCCACCCACAAGAATATTTTTAAAGTTGATGCTTTCTATGGTGTTTTTAAAATCTAAGAACTCAAATTATGCAAAAAATAATAATAATAATAATAAGGAATATACCTTGATAAAGATGAAGTTGTGATTCTATACATTTAGAGAATTTCTTTCCATCAAATTTCTCCACAATATGTAATAACTTGCATGATTAAACTTTCATTATTCTTTATAGAAGACAAATCATAATGATATGTGACCCATTTTATCAGTAAAACATTAATGAACTACAGTAAAATGAAAAGTAGACAGTAGAAGTTCTGGGCCCGGCCCACTTTGAGCTCCGTCCCTGTGGAGGGGAACTGGGAGCCCTTCTTCTGCTCTGCTCCCAACACACTCACATGTTGAATCCCATACAGACTTTCACAGACGTGCAACACTTTCCTTCATTTCAGAAACGATCTTCATTTAAACATTCAGTTAAACCCCATAAAGACTGAAACATACCAGTTGTCCTTTAATGGTTAAGAAAATATAAACACTTTACTTTGTATTTTCACAAAAGTCTTCCTGCATCAGGCTGTCAACATTTGAGCTTTGACTAGAAAAGAAAAAATTAGGTAAAACCTGGATTCTTACTTTAATTATGGATATCCTATCAATTTCGTGCGCATTTGTGAAGTTAATTTAGACTCCAAGGTAACTGCAGACCACTCCACGCTCGTTTGAATTTAAACTATTTAGTTGTTCAATCATAAGTCCGGACTTTGTGAGCACTAAGAGGCCTACAGCCCCAAGGAGTTCCTAAAAACCTGTCATTCTTCTGCGAATAAATTGTCAAAAATAAAGAAAAAAGGAAAAGAAAACTCGGATAAACAAATGTTAGTGACAACAAACCCACATTTATGACAGACGGATTCAACACTTAGATGAACACATGGACAGACATTTAGACAGACATACTTTTCTTTTAACATCATATATACATTTTGTTCCCCACATTTGTGTGTCTGTTCTTTGTTTCTGTGTGTGCACTCGTTTATATGTGTTGTGTTTGTGTGTGGGTGCTGCGTGTCACCCAAGCACACTCTTTCCGTCATACGCTGGTGGAGAGCAAGACATGGCACACACACACACACACACACACACACACACACACACACACACACACACACACACACACACACACACACACACACACACACACACACACACACACACACACACACACACACAACTTGCAACCAGAAATTAAATCCCTCGAGCCTGCAGAGAATCTTTCCTTTTTTCTAGCTTTCAGTCAGTTTCTACTAGAAACTGCTTCCCTATTTAAAGTATGCTTTAATTCTAATCCAGATGCATCATTTTCTTTAGGTCTGTCCCTCAAGAGTGAACAAAAATTCAAGCAGTTATTTTAACCAGTAACACAGCTGTATCTATATTTGACTTGGGCATAACTCAACACTTAACCCATAGGAACCATAAAACAAATTAAAGCAAAGCTTCTGGTGCCACCACAAAAGCTCATCTGCTGCTTTAACACAGCAAATGAAACAACCTGTTCCTGTCTGTGAGGAGTTCAGGGACGGACTGCCTCCACTTCCGGTCCCTTTCTCCGGGGAGCTCAAGAAAGAGAACGAAAGTTTGTGAGGATGCTGGTTTTCACACCGACTTCTTCGACCTTCTCAAGAAGTAGAGTCTCCGTCTGGGTTTCTTGACCTCAGTGTCTGCATGTACAGTTCAGGATAAGTCCTCAGTGATGTGAATGCAGAGGAAGTTGAAGCTACCGACCTGCTCCACCTTAGCGTTATTATTATAGATGCCTCCACACTGTCTCCTAATGTCCACTATCATCTCCTTAGTTTTGCTGACGTTCAGAGAGAGGTTATTTTCCTGGTCAGTGATTTCACCTCATGGTGGTGGAAAGTATATGAACGCCAACCGTGAGACAATGTGTGGAGGCATGACAACCCTGTTGCCTGGACAGACAAAATGTGGCCTGTGATGTGGATGAAGTTCTGTGGCCTGACCCACTACGGAGAGATAATGCTGTGGCTGAGTAATGCACTTCTCATTTGTATATTTTTGTACTTTTTTTTATGTAGGCCTGCTGTATAGAAGTGCTAAATGCACAGGATTTCTGTTTTGCAACCTGCATTTAGCCTACAGTGAACAATAAACATTTATTTCTATGCTCCTGAACATTGTATTTTCTATTTTTCTATGTAGTGTTTAGAGACTGCTCAGTAGTGTTTTTGATTTTGACTGCTTGACAACATAGTTCAGTTCTGAGCACAGATTGAAATAGTTTGAGGGGAGAGTTCGGTTTTTCAAGTGCTGTACAGGCAGTTAAAAACAGAACAATAAAAACAACAAAACATTAAAACAGTTCAAAATAACTCATGGCACACAGCAAAGGGAAAACAAGCGGGTCTTTAGCTTTGCTTTAAAAACATCCACAGAGCATGCCTTTCTTACATTCAGAGGAAGACTGTTCCAAAGTTTAAGTGTCTTTTTCCTGACTTCAGGCAACATCAAATGGCCAGTTCCCTGAGATCGGAGGGCACAAGAAGGTACATAAACCTTAAGATCATTTAAATAAGGAGGTCCAAGTCCATGAAGTGTTTTATGCGTTAGCAAGAGCACCTTGAAGTCAGCTTGAACCTGACAAGGAAGCCAATGAAGAGAGGCCCACACAGAGGTTATATGCTCATATTCCTCCGCTTTGGTAAAAAATTATGAACAGCAGCATTTTGAACCATCTGCAGAGCTCTAAAACTCTTTTGAGGCAGTCCAATCAGTAGAGCATTACAATAGTTCAATCGATGTTACAAATGAATGGATGAAAACATCAGCATCTTTATAAAACAGGATAGACCTGATCTTAACAATTCCTCTGAGATGAAGATAGGATAGGACACTCTAGACACCTCCTTAATCTGCTGGTCAAATACAAAAATAACACCAAGGCTTTTCATGTCACTACATTGTACAGCACAGTCATCAAAAGACAGTGAAACAATTTCAAATAGATTTGAGGTTTTTGAGGTCCAACGATCATCATCTCTATCTTTGCAAAGGTAAGGAACAGGAAATTCTCAGAGAACCAATTTCTAACAGCTGAAAGACAGACAAGTTTGGACAAGCTAAACCCATTATCAAAAGGTAGAGAAATGTATCTGCAAATCATCAGCATAACAGTGAAAACCAACTCCAACAGAACATAATAAATAACCAAGTGGCACAAGATAGAGGGAGAAAAGCAGGGGACCCAAAACAGAGCCTTGTGGGACCTCATGCCTGACTGCAGAGGGCTCAGCCAAAACATTGTTTACCAAAACACTTTGAGATCTGTCAGACAAGTAAGACTTCATCCACATTATGATGTTCAAGTCTCTCAAACAAGATACAGTTGATCACTGTAAGGCGGCACCAAGGTCCAACAACAATAAAACGGAAGCACAGAGTCAATATTTAACAAGTCATTAACCACCTTTTGTCAGCGCTGTCTCAGTGGAACGATTGGCTCTAAAGGGAGACTGAAAGGGCTCCAATAAATTATTTACTGTGAAGTACTGGATGAGCTTTGGAACCACTTTCTCAAACATCTTTGCTAAAAAAGCAGAGTTTGAAAAAGATCTGTAATTTGATGATGAGTCAGGATCCAGTCCAGACTTCTTTAATACAGGTTTAACCACTACTGACTTAAAACATGCAGGGAAAACTCCAGAAGACATGGAATGATTTAAAATAGATCAAATGTATGGACTGCTTTGGGATCTTTTATAACCCACAATGGAAAAGGATCCAGAGAACAGGTGGTTGAGCATGCTGAAATAACAATGTTAGACAATAATAGAACTATGCAATCCATGAGGCTCAGAGCGTTGCATAACAGAAAGTAATGCAAAGTAAAAAGGTGAATGTGATATTAAGCTATTTGCTATGAAGCAATTATCAAATAGCATGAATCTATAAAGCCTCACGCTATTTTTTTTTTGCAAATAGCACGAGGCAGGAAGCGTCTCCTCCTTTGAAATATCAAGAAATGTAAGAGTTACACGAATCATCGTCCTCTTAGTCTTCTGGACGTTTGAAACAGAAAACCTTCAAATCCTAGAAATTACCTCCAATTATACTTTATTCACTGACAATACATGTGCTGTGAAATATTTAAAGGAGCAAATAAAAGTAGAACAAACTCTTGGATTTATTCAGATTTATTGATACAGATTTTTATTTGACATCTAATCTAAAACCAAACAGGCCAAAAACAAGACCCACTTTTCTTTTAAAGGCTTCAGTTTGTTTCCTCTTTTTGCTTCAATTAATTTAACAATATTAAAATATTATATCAAGATACTAAAAATTATTTTCAGAAACATAATTTTTGTCAGTCTCTTATTTCGTATGTTTCAGTGTTTAATTCAGAGCAGAGTTTTTGAAGGAAACTGACAGGAAGTGCTGAGGAGAGCAGGATGTAACTGCTGGCAGTCTAAGGGGAACTTAGGGGGTTTTGGTTCTGATTTCCATCTCGGTTTAATGCAGATCCAGTTCAGTTCATATGTGAACACAGCCAGAGTAAATGTGCTGATTAGCAGCAGCGCTTTTTGTGTTTCACTGAAGATGTGCGCATCTCAAAGATGAATGGAGTAAAGTGTTTTCATCAGGTCCAGTTCTGGGACGTCATGTGAACTGGAGGAAGAAGCTGGTTCCCTGCTGGTGTCAAGACAGCTTTGTTCTACAAGCAGAGATTCAGAGATCGTCCCCCTGTAGCATAATTAACCATCCTAAACGAGGAAGGCTTCATATGATATACCTGCATCAAAGCAGGCCTTTAAATTACAGACACTAAACCAACATTTCACAATATAGGTGTGTGGTGGGGGATTTCATGAGGGAAAAGAGATCATCAATGCTATTACAACAGAAACATATACCTGGGTTTATGTCTTTGTCTCCTGGAGGTGCATAGTAGTGAGAGTGGTGACAAGGGTAAAATCTCCACAAGACTCAGCATTCCAGAGCAGCACAGGTTGGGCAGCATGGACCAGCAGCAGCCTGCAGGCCAGAGGCTTAGATAAAGACACGGCGCCAAGAACCGGACCCGGCATCGCATCAGTGCAGGCCAGGCCCGTAGCCAGGCGACTCCAGCAGCCCAGGTTCTGTACAAGCACCTAGCAGCAGGACCGCCTGGCACAGAAGAGGGTGTATCCCTACCAGGGGTTTAACCCTCTGGGTCCTGAAGGTGGTTTTGTTAGTTTTACATTGTGTTTTTCTTCTCAGATTAAAGTTGGTTTCTTTTCCATTTTTCAGTGTGAGATTTTCTACTGAAATAAAAATTATTTACTTCAACACATCGTTGCCAAGGGGACAACAAAGGCAGAATCGACTGTAATAACCAAGCAAAGATGTATATCAGGTAGATTTGTCAACACAGAAGAACACGACTCATTAAAGCGGAAAACATTTTTATGAGCAACAAGTGCATCGGAGTAGCCAAGAAAAGAGAGTATTATGTTGCTTTCTGGGTCACATTGTTGTCAGGTTCAGTTTCCAGGGTAAAAACTGAAGATTTCCTTATTTGGTGCGATGGTGTAGGACTCTGATGTGGATCCAATTAAATCTGAAGTAGAAAACCCCAAACGGGTGTGAAAGGTCACGTGATTTCAGGGAAACTGAGCTTTCTGATCATCGCTGAATGAAAGTCAAAGGACAGATGAAGGGCTGAGTGCTGGGCTATAAAAAAGGCAGAACCCAGCAGCAGAACCCACAGTCCGCTCACTCCATCCAGAACGGTAAGAAAACTATCACGTCTACACTCTGGAAAGCTTTTCTCCTGAATTAGATGAACTGCTCAATAAATACTTTGAGGGTTTGTTTAGCTGCTGGTAAGTTTTTCCCCCTGAAGACTTTTCCAGTTTTACTTTTTGTTACAGTGTTGTAATTATGTTTAATGGTAACCATTTATTTTTCATGGTTTTTAATCTCCCATTAATCCTTTCATAAAAACATCCATCATTTTCATTTCATGCAAATATATTCAGTGCACATATTTGTTGGGAAATTCCCAAACTGAGAGCAGCAATGGAAAACAAGTTATTAATCCACTCAGATTTATTTAGCTGTTAGAGCAACATGATGATGCTTAACACACCTCATCTGCACATGTTCTGTCCTTCTGGCTACTGACAGAAGGTCTGCCCACATAGAAACCATGACTGGATCATCTAAGCACTGTAAGAACAGATAAATAACTGTCCAGTTCATGGATTTTATTTAAATTCTCCATAATCTGCAACATTTCAAGGTTTCTAAACTGGGAACTGACCCTCTTCATTGGTTTCTTCTATGACTCCCCATGCCCAAGTTCATACAGTAGCTGATCAGTTTAATAAAGGGAACAGGAACATTTTTTTTATCTGAAACTTACTTTGTTCAGATATTGTAAAATAAAACAGAACAAATAAATAATGTGCTTTGATTTAGTGTTTAACCCTTGAAACATTTTCCATGTTTGTGTGAGAAACAGGTTTATGAGGACGCTGGACATACCTGGAGAAACTACAACCTGTAGAACAAACAGACATTAGTGATAAATCTGAGGGAAGATGCTTCAATGATGAACATGCCAGAACATGTCAGATTCAGTATGATTATCAGCACGTTAGTAATTAATACACCTGGATGTCTAAACTCGATCAATGGTTGGGAGGTAACGTCTGTAAGGAGGGCTGATATTGGATTTATTAGAACATCTGAAACACCAGTAAGAACTGAAGCTCCAACCCGTTTTTCTTTTCATTTCACACAGCAGATCTGCATCACCAACCATCACCAACTGTCGCCATGGCAACGTGAGTCCACATTTTTCAACATGTACTCTTGACCCTCTGCTTTAAATGTTTTTGACCTTAAGTAGATTTAAACCTGAAGATCAGGTTCTTCCTCAGTGTAGAGTCCATGATTAGACCTTCAGCTGCGTGTGAACTTTATATAGACCTTGAATGTGGGCCTGAGGTTTGCCTGCAGTGTAGCTGGCAGCTAACACCTGAGCTTCCACTCAGAGTTCCTGTTCTTGCTGCTATGAGCTATCTGTCAGCAAGGTGACGTCCAGTTAGTCTGACCAGGCTTCCTCAGGGTGTGAGAAGCTACCAGCTGAGCTCTCTCATTGTTAGGCAGTGCTTGTCTTCCTCAGTACGTGGACCTTTAGGTTGTGTCCAATATAATTTACATCAGAATTATACAGTGATAATTAAATGTTAGACTAATGTCTAATAGGTGTTAATATCTGCCATCAATCCACTGAATCGGATCCAGTCCAGCAGCTTGCAGAGCATAAAATACATCATGACCTTCATATTCAGATGTTATACAGCTAATTGTACCTGCAGAATAACCTACATCCAATGATCTGCATGACCATGACAGCGAGGGAGATGTTAGAAGCAATGTCCGGTGCTGCTGTTGAAGTTCTACACCAGCAGCAAAGACTCTAGAGAGTCTAGCATTAACTACCTGCTAAATTTGGTCACTTTGACAGGTTTGGGTTCCTGAAACCAAGCAATGAACAGATAACTGAATTATTTTCTGAAACCATTAGAAACTAAACTGGCTGGAAGCTTTGTCTGTGTGTCATATTCTCCATCTTCTCCTAGAAACAGGGTTTCATTTTCACTGTTCTGGTCACAGCTGTTAGAAAGGGAGGTATCAGTGACTGAGCCGTTTCTATATGAAACTAACAGATGATAGATATTAAGACTAACTGTTAATCTAACCAGAAACGCAGACTATTCACACTTAAAAAGTCCACATGAATCATTAGATACAACAACAGATCTTTTGGCTGCTTTAGAAGCCAGAGGCCACAATACCCAAATTATAACAAGTCTTAAGATGTTTAAATAGATATTCTGACCCTGGTAGCTGCTTCCCTGATCCTTGCTACAGAAGACATATGGTTCCACAACCGTTTCCTTATTGTTAATCCTTACTAAATATGTAATATGTTAACATTTTATATCCCTACCATCTTATTTTTACATCATCTATGGGGCTCAAGCCTTAATCTCCCCTCCAGCTTATTATTAGCTTCTACTCTCGATATCTTCCCATCCCAACCCAGTAGGTACCCTGTGGAGTCCAGGCTGCATGTAGACCTTGTCTTCTTTAGTGAAGGACGCCACCTCTCAGGTTGCAGCAGTTTCTTTTACATTCAGTTTGGAAACACTTTTCCACCCTTACTGTCCTATTAAATTCATCCAAGCTGGTTGTGATGGCAGCAGCTCCGAAATGCAACATTTAGCTGTTCTGGAGTCTGTTGTCTCATCTTAAATTCACTTTTAGAAAACATGTTTAAATACAATGTTAGTTCTAACCTATGTTGATCCATCATTAGGGCTCCTTCTAATGCAATGAAGAAATAGTTGGTACTGAAGCAACTTTGAAGATAATTACCTTTAAATATAAATTCATATTTTTTGGTACACAACATTTAGATTTACATATTTCCTTTTAAAGCATTTATTGGCCATTGCTGAATGTCAAAAATAATTATTAATTTCTGTGACCCAGGAACTTAAAGAGAGCAAAGATCTCTACAGGATATGAGGACATCATATCAGCAAGTGAACTTCTTCAATCAGGTCCTCCTGCTGTCTACCAGCTTAAACCAGAGAAACAACATATTGGAACTCTTAAAAGAATAAGAATTGGGAAAAAGACCCCTGGAAAAGTAAATAAAACCATCTTACTTGTTGGGGAAACAGGAACAGGAAAATCTACTTTGATCGACGCTCTGGTCAACCACGCCATGGGAGTGAAGTTTGAGGAGAAAGTCTGGTTTCAGATAGTAGAAGAAGAAGACAGAAGTCAGACAGAAAGTCAGACATCAGATGTGATCGTGTATGAGATCTTTGGTTTTGAAGGTAAAACTATGCCCTTCTCCCTGACCATCATCGATACTCCTGGATATGGAGACACCAGAGGGCTGGAAAGGGACTCCATTGTCCGTCAAAGATTGTTTGATTTGTTCCGGACTGAAGGTGGAGTTCAAGAAATCAATGTAGTTGGTCTGGTAGTGAAAGCAAGTGAGAATCGAGTCAGTGATCGCATGAGGTACATCTTTGATTCAGTGATGTCTCTGTTTGGAAAAGACCTGGAGAACAACATCGTTGCCCTGATGACACACTCAGATGGGATGCCACCACGAAATGCTCTACGGGCTCTTGAAGCAGCAGACATTAAATGTGCCAAACATAGAAATGGGCAACTTGTTCACTTCCTGTTCAATAACTGTCAGATCATTCCAAGAGATGAAGAAACAGAGGATGCCTTGAAAAATGCATGGCGGCAAACAGAGAAGGGATTGCAAAAGTTTGCTGAGTTCCTGAATCAAACTGGACCTCAAAAGCTGAAAAAAACCAAAGAGGTTCTCAATTCCCAGATCTGTCTAACAGCCTCTATCCACAACCTGCAAGAGCGAATCAAATCTGCTGATACGATGAAGGAGGCGATATGATGCTGCAGATGCATGAAAAAGACCTGGATAATGACAAGCATTTCACCACAGAGGTGCTAGAGCATTACAAGGTGCTGGAGCCCTACACATCGTCATGGTCTCCATTAGATGGAGTTACTCGCTGCAAAGTCTGTGAGGAAAACTGCCATTACCCAGGATGCACTGTGGCTTTGAATGCAAGTTGGTGTGAGGTCATGAGTAATGACCGCTGCACTGTCTGTACACGGAGATGTTCTGTGGAACATCATGTTAAGGACAAACAGAGGTACGTCAGTAAGACCAGAACCGTGAAGAAGACTTTGAATGATATCAAGAAAGCATATGAAGCACAGGTGAGTGACACATCAAGCCTGCTGAAGGTCCTGGATCAGGAGATACAACAGCTGGAAGCAGAAATAAAGCAATGGGTGGATAGCGCTTTTAGGCATGTCCTGAAACTGAGGGATAATGCACTGGATGTGAAAACAGTGTCCACTTCGACTCACTTGGATCTCCTCATCAAGAAGATGAAGGAGGAAGGAGATAATGAGAAAGTCCAGATACTGGAAGAGATAGCAGGTCGGGTGGATGAGGGAGACAAAGCTCTGCTGAGGAAGACCTTTGGCAAAACATAAACCAAGAAGCAGTGAGATGTTATTTTGATGGTCTCTACCAACCAGATGTTCTGACTCCGTAACTTGATCCAATCTGTAATCATTAGCAGTGTTTTAGGTCCATCCAAAGCTGAACCTTGATGTGACAATCAAATGGTAGCGTCCAGCATTAACAGCTAAATCCCTCTTCAAGCTTCTTTAAAACTTGATTTTTTCACTGTTTTGTGTAAATGTTCTGCAGAACTGATAGAGTATGTGTGTAACATATTAGCAGCTAACTGATTTAAAAATATGAAATATTCAGAATGTCTTATTATATGACTCACCTGAGGTCAGGTTTACAGCCTTAACTCAATCATGTGATGGTTTTACATATTTTGTTCTGTTATTTCCTGGGACTTGTACCCACATGATGTAGAATATTTGTAGGGATTTTGTGATTTATGGTTTTCGGTTGTGTAGAAACGAACCAAAGCTTTAATATATCTAAAAGATTTGAACCATTGTAAACAAGCTGGGGATATTTGTCTGGAACATATCTGCTTAAATAAAACATGCTGTAAAATTATCATCCTATCTTTGAAGTCAAAATCGATTGCTTACTCTGTGCCAACTGTTCAGTAGAGAAATGGTGACAAATAAGTCTTTACTTTATGGTTTTAAAATGTGTGAAGCTTTACAGTATAGTTCTGAAATATACTGCCTGACAGTATGGGAAAATGACTTTTTAATGTTATAATCAATAAAAACAGTGTGAGAAAATGTTTGCATGTTTCCAGTCATCTCTGAAATCCCACATAGCAGCATTAGATCACTGAAAGTTCCTTCTTCTGATCATTAGATTGATCTAAGACAGAGTTTTATGGTCACCTGATGATAGCAACGAGGAGGGAGTATTTTTCTGTTGCTGTTTTCTGTTTTAAGATTAAAATGATGAGAAAAAAAGTGTATCAACAGAAAAGTTGATATGACACCGATGCAATGACCTGCAACAATCATGCCTTGTGTAAACCAGCGAGTATTTTAGAACAGGATTTCTTCCTCCTTCAGGACGTTAACATCCTGTGGAAACATTTTGTCCTTCAGCAGGAACGTTATCTCGACACACCCCAAACCAGCTCAGAAACAATTATTTTCACTATTTTCACAATATTTTGACTATACTCACGAAGCAAAAGTTTTTTCTCACCATTTCTGCTTTATTCCTAAGATGCTATTCAGACTTTATTCTTTTAATAAAATGTTTCAGAGTAATTCTTTAATGGAAAAGAAAATCTGCCCAAAAAACAAAACTTTTTTCCCTCCAAGTAAGATCCTTTGTATTTATCAAAACTGTTATTTTACTCTTATTTAGTTAATTATTTGAAATACATTGATAGACTTCAGACGTACAAATATAAACATTGTGGAGTTATTAAGACAGCTCATTTGTTCCTTACCAGGTAACATGCAACAAATATAATGAATACATACATCAGATGAAGCATTAAAATGCCAAAGGTGCAGCTACTGTTTAACACACATTGGTAATAAGACACAAGGTAAAGGAATCCAATTATTCAGATCAGTCCTGCTGCCTGGAGCAGATCCAAACACTGGACACTTAACAGCACACGCCCCACACATAAAGTACAGACCAAACGTTTGGACACATCTTCTCATTCAAAGAGTTTTCTTTATTTTCATGACTATGAATATTGTAGCTTCACACTGAAGGCATCAAAACTATGAATTAACACATGTGGAATTATATACTGAACAAAAAAGTGTGAAACAACTGAAAATATGTCTTATATTCTAGGTTCTTCAAAGTAGCCACCTTTTGCTTTGATTACTGCTCCACACACTCTTGGCATTCTGTTGATGAGCTTCAAGAGGTAGTCACCTGAAATGGTTTTCCAACAGTCTTGAAGGAGTTCCCAGAGATGCTTAGCACTTGTTGGCCCTTTTACCTTCACTCTGTGGTCCAGCTCACCCCAAACCATCTCGATTGGGTTCAGGTCCGGTGACTGTGGAGGCCAGGTCATCTGGCGCAGGACCCCATCACTCTCCTTCTTGGTCAAACAGCCCTTACACAGCCTGGAGGTGTGTTTGGGGTCATTGTCCTGTTGAAAAATAAATGATGGTCCAACTAAACGCAAACCGGATGGAATAGCATGACGCTGCAAGATGCTGTGGTAGCCATGCTGGTTCAGTATGCCTTCAATTTTGAATAAATCCCCAACAGTGTCGCCAGCAAAGCACCCCCACACCATCACACCTCCTCCTCCATGTATACTCCATTTATACTCCTCCACCACCTCCACTTCTTCTCCAATGATGGAAATAGTTTTTGACTTATTCCTGTTTCTCTTAAAATCTACAATCATATCCTTTGTTTTAGTCACGTTCAAAATGAGATGATTGTTTCCACACCATGCCACAAAGTGGTCCACCACCTTCCTGTACTCATCTTTTTGTCCATCATCTGAGCATTTCTGCAGATGACAGGAGTCTGTCTTGTACTGGAAGTCTGAGGTGTACAGAGTGAAAAGGAATGGTGAGAGTACAGTCCCCTGTGGTGCTCCTGTGCTGCTGACTACCTGGTTAGACTCACAACCCTTCAGTCTCACAAACTGTGGTCTGTTTGTCAGGTAGTCTTTGATCCAGGAGATTGTTGAGGCCTCCACCTGAGTCTTCTGGAGTTTCTGACAAAGCAAATCAGGTTGGATTGTATTAAATTGTGCGGCATAGATTCAACAAGGTACTGGAAACATTCCTCAGAGAGTTTGGTCCATATTGACATGATAGCATCACACAGATGCTGCAGATTTGTCGGCGGCAGCCATGATTTGAATCTCCCGTTCCACCACATCCCAAAGGTGCTCTATTGGATTGAGATCTGGTGACTGTAGAGACCATTTGAGTCCAGTGAACTAATTGTCATGTTCAAGAAACCAGTCTGAGATGATTCATGCTTTATGACATGGTGCGTTATCCTGCTGGAAGTAACCATCAGAAGATGGGTCCACTGTGGTCATAAAGGGATGGACATGGTCAGCAACAATACTCAGGTAGACTGTGGCGTTGACACGATGCTCAGTTGGTACTAAGGGGCCCAAAGAGTGCCAAGAAAATATCCCCCACACCATTACACCACCACCACCAGCCTGAACCGTTGATACAAGCCAGGATGGATCCATGCTTTCATGATGTTGACACCAAATTCTGACCCGACCATCCGAATGTTGCAGCAGAAATCGAGACTCATCAGACCAGGCACCGTTTTTCCAATCTTCTATTGTCCAATTTTGGTGAGCCTGTGTGAATTGTAGCCTCAGTTTCCTGTTCTTAGCTGACAGGAGTGGCACCCGGTGTGGTCTTCTGCTGCTGTAGCCCATCTGCCTCAAGGTTAGACGTGTTGTACGTTCAGAGATGCTCTTCTGCATGCCTTGGTTGTAACAAGCGGACATTTGAGTTACAGTTGCCTTTCTATTAGTCTGGCCATTCTCCTCTGACCTCTGGCATCAACAAGGCATTTGTGCCACAGAACTGCCGCTCACTGGATATTTTCTCTTTTTCGGACCATTCTCTGTAAACCCTAGAGATGGTAGTGCGTGAAAATCCCAGTAGATCAGCAGTTTCTGAAATACTCAGACCAGCCAGTCTGGCACCAACAACCATGCCATGTTCAAAGTCGCTTAAATCACCTTTCTTCCCCTTTCTGATGCTCAGTTTGAACTGCAGTAGATCGTCTTGACCATGTCTACATGTCTAAATGCATTGAGTTCCTGCCATGTGATTGGCTGATTAGAAATTTGCGTTAAAAAACAGTTGGAAAGGTGTACCTAATAAACTGGGTGGTGAGTGTATACTCGTACTTGTCGTTATCTGCTTCATCCGGGACCGGGTCGCAGGGTCACCGGACTCAGTAGAGACACCCAGACGTCCCTCTCTCCAGACACCTCCTCCAGCTCCTCTGGGGGGAGCCCTAGGCGTTCCCAGGCCAGCTGAGAGACATAGTCCCTCCAGCGTGTCCTGGGCCGTCCCCTGGGCCTCCTCCCGGTGGGACGTGCCTGGAACACCTCCCGAGGAAGGCGTCCAGGAGGCATCCGGTGTAGATATCCGAGCCACCTCAACTGGCTCCTCTCAATGTGGAGGAGCAGCGGCTCTACCCCTCCTTACCCAATATCTAAGGGAGTGCCCAGCAACCCTACATAGGCAGCTCACTTCAGCTGTTGGTATCCGGCATTTCGTTCTTTCATTCATGACCCAAAGTTCATGGCCATAGGTGAGAATAGGTACATATACCAACTGGCAAATCAAGAGCTTCGCTTTTGGGCTCAGCTCTCTCTTCACCACAACGGACCGGCACAGCGTCCCCATTACTGCAGTAGCTGCAATGATCCGTCTGTCGATCTCCCGCTCCATTCTGCCCTCACACGTGAACAAGACCCCAAGATACTTGAACTCCTCCACTTGAGGCAGGAACTCCGCTCCGGAAGAGGACAATCCACCCTTTTCAAGGTTGAGAACCATGGCCTCGGACTTGGATGAGCTGATCTTCATCCCAGCTGCTTCACACTCAGCTGCAAACCGCCCCAGTGCATGCTGTAGGTCTTGGCGAGAGGGGACCAGCAGGACCACGTCATCTGCAAAATAAAGAGACGAAATCCACCAGTCCCCAAGCCAGACTCCTCTGGCCCTTGGCAGCGCCTAGAAATCCTGTCCTTAAAAGTTATTAACAGGACCAGTGACAAAGGGCAGCCCCGACGGAGTCCAACATGCACTGGGAACAGATCCGATTTAGTGCTGGCATTGTGGACCAAACTTCTGTTCCGCTTGTACAGAGACTGGATGGCCCCTAATAAAGGGCCCCCAACTTCGTACTCCTGGAGCACCCCCCACAGGGCACCACGAGAAACACAGTTGAATGCTTTCTCCAGGTCCACAAAACACATGTGGACCAGTTGGGCAAACTCCCATGAACCCTCGAGTACCCTGTAGAGGGTATAGAGCTGTTTCTCTGTTGAACATTTAATAGAGAACCAAACAACCTCATACTGAAGTCGCAATTCCACCTTGTATATGTGTATATTCTTTAACGCAAAAAAAACAAAAACAAAACCAGAGAGCAAAGTGTACTGGAGTCAAATTCCTTGTTTGTATGTACGAACATACAAATCAGCAATAAAGCTGATTCTGATTCTGATCTCAATGTTCCTCACAGGAGCTTCTACTCTGCTGAGGTTAATTATTATTCTTAGAAGATATCTGGAGCTGAGTATATAGATAATGAGATAATATCCTGCCCTTCATAGTGTCTGCCATTAATAAAATAATAATTTATATTATTCATTATTATGACATACAGGGGTTGAACAATGAAACTGAAGCACCTGTCATTTTAGTGTGGGAGATTTCATGGCTAAATTGGACCAGCCTGGTAGCCAGTCTTCATTGATTGCACATTGCACCAGTAAGAGCAGAGTGTGAAGGTTCAATTAGCAGGGTAAGAGCACAGTTTTACTCAAAATATTGAAATGCACACAACATTATGGGTGACATACCAGAGTTCAAAAGAAGACAAATTGTTGGTGCACGTCTTGCTGGCGCATCTGTGACCAAGACAGCAAGTCTTTGTGATGAATCAAGAGCCACGGTATCCAGGGTAATGTCAGCATACCACCAAGAAGGACGAACCACATCCAACAGGATTAACTGTGGATGCAAGAGGAAGCTGTCTGAAAGGGATGTTCGGGTGCTAACCTGGATTGTATCCAAAAAACATAAAACCACGGCTGCCCAAATCACGGCAGAATTAAATGTGCACCTCAACTCTCCTGTTTCCACCAGAACTGTCCGTCAGGAGCTCCACAGGGTCAATATACACGGCCGGGCTGCTATAGCCAAACCTTTGGTCACTCATGCCAATGCCAAACGTCGGTTTCAATGGTGCAAGGAGCGCAAATCTTGGGCTGTGGACAATGTGAAACATGTATTGTTCTCTGATGAGTCCACCTTTACTGTTTTCCCCACATCCAGGAGAGTTACGGTGTGGAGAAGCCCCAAAGAAGCGTACCACCCAGACTGTTGCATGCCCAGAGTGAAGCATGGGGGTGGATCAGTGATGGTTTGGGCTGCCATATCATGGCATTCCCTTGGCCCAATACTTGTGCTAGATGGGCGCGTCACTGCCAAGGACTACCGAACCATTCTTGAGGACCATGTTCATCCAATGGTTCAAACATTGTATCCTGAAGGTGGTGCCGTGTATCAGGATGACAATGCACCAATACACACAGCAAGACTGGTGAAAGATTGGTTTGATGAACATGAAAGTGAAGTTGAACATCTCCCATGGCCTGCACAGTCACCAGATCTAAATATTATTGAGCCACTTTGGGGTGTTTTGGAGGAGCGAGTCAGGAAACGTTTTCCTCCACCAGTATCACGTAGTGACCTGGCCACTATCCTGCAAGAAGAATGGCTTAAAATCCCTCTGACCACTGTGCAGGACTTGTATATGTCATTCCCAAGACGAATTGACGCTGTATTGGCCGCAAAAGGAGGCCCTACACCATACTAATAAATTATTGTGGTCTAAAACCAGGTGTTTCAGTTTCATTGTCCAACACCTGTACATCATGAATAATAATGTTTTCCTGTGGAAAAAAACAGGTCAGTACCGACTCCGACCACTAGAGGACAGTACATACCTGTGTTTCCTGTACGGATGGTTGTCAAGAAGAGAGTCACTGTCCAATCACACAGAGCAAACCTCAGAATTTCTAAACATATAAAACTCATGATGTTTCAGGTCTCTTGTACGTTTTCATTGATAGAATATAAATCTTATACATGCAACTACATGAAGTATGAGCTGAAAACAGTTCAAATAGAATAAAACTTCAATAAACCAGCTGATTCCAGGATTTATGGAAACAAAAATCTCTATCAGTCTTTAAGTAAAGAGATCTTCTGGACTGTGGAAACCTTTTCTAAAAAAGCCCTGTGCAATAATAACTACAGATGAACATAAAATATAAACGCACAATGAAATGCTGAAATGAACAGAAACAGAAAACACATCCTGTAGCTCAGTGGAAATGATTCACTTATTCTGATTGTCCATTTCAGGTCCTTTATGTCATTTTCATAACAACCAAGAGCTTAATAAAACCATAACTGACACCTCAGTTGATGTTTTATCAAACTCCCAGCGCCAGAAGTTCTAATAACATAATTTATAACTTTACACATATAACTTTAAATATTTTCCCTGTAAAGCTTCCCTTTGAAATGAGAACATTCAATTTGATGCTGTTAATATTTGAGTTACATCTAAACCTCTGCTGTCCTGCCCAGTTTTTCACTCAGTGAGTTTCTTCATGGCGACCTTTAAAACGAAGCAGTCTGTGAAACCATGTGACCCGTGACTCCTCCTCTAGTGGAGTTTAAAAGCTGTTAGCTCATCCCATCTCAGCTCTTCCTGACTAATCCTCATCACAGGTAAGAACTCCACAAATATCTTCTTCACAAGATGGCTGAAATGTCCTGAATTATCAGGTTTTTCTGATAGATTCAATATTTAGTCAAACATCAGCAGCACCATTCATCTTCTGGACAGAAAACTGCTTTTTTATTGTTGCTTTCATCAGAATCATCTTGAAGTAAAAAACTGAGCTAAAATTTTCAAATATTTCTCAGAATATGTCTTTTTTCATCAGAGATAACTTTAATTAATTTTTCTCCATCTGAGAATTTCATGCACACAGAAACCTGATCACCTCTTGCTGTCTTTCTTTATGATTATAACAGTTCAACTAGTTTTCAGAATCAGAATCAGCTTTATTGCCAAGTTTGTTCAGACAGACTAGGAATTGGACTCCGGAACACTTTGCTCTCAATAATAAAGAATATCTTTTTAAAGGTACATATATACACAATTGACTTTACAATAGAAAATAATGTGGGATCAGTCCAAGTATGCATGGTGTTGTTCTAGAGCTCTGACTGTCAAGTGTTCATCTCACAATAAAGTCCCAGCCATGAATAGAAGCATTTGAAAACCAAGCAATATGACTTGGAACCTGGTGGAAAACCCTCTGTTGGAAGCACAGTGCTAAGATATTTCTTGTAGTTGGTCATCACGTTCTCACAAACCTTCCTGCAAACACAGCAGGATATATTGATGCCAAACAGCTTGATTTTGGTGCCATCTAACCAGAGCACCTTCCATTAGCCTTCTCTGAATCATTTAGGTTTTCACTGCCAGATCTAAGATGAGTCGGTACAACTAGAGGCTACAAGATTTTAATTCATCCGAGCATGAAGTGGTATAATTGATGTAACTTTGGTCCCTACTGCCTTCAGATCATTAGCAAGCTCCTCCTGTGTTACTGTGAGGTGATCCTTCACCTTTCTCATGATTATCCTCACCTTCCATGGAGCTGCAGGCTGAAGGTGATTCATTGTTACATGTCTTCCATTTCCCAGTAATAGGACAGCACTTGCCATCTTCTCCCCAAGTTAAATGGACTGAATATACATGGCCTCTTTTCCAGTCATATTGACCAATCAAAGCACTGTACACTAGAGCCACATCCACCCAAAACCCAGTTGCACCCACATTCTTACACCGCTACACAGACCAGTAGGCAACTTCAGGTTAAGTGCCTTTCCCAGGAGCACATCGACAAGTAACAGGAGGAAACTGGAATCAAACCAACAACTTTCAGATTGCAAGACAACTGCTCTTCCTTCTACTCCCTCAACTCGAGTTCCTTGCTCTCTGACCTCTGGAAACTCTTTGGTCTTTGGAAGACATTTATTATGAGGACCAGTGGTACTTCAGACATATAACAAATTTAGATTATCTGAATTTCTAATCAGATATCCATCCATTGTCTATACCTGCTCATCCATGCAGGGTCGGGGGTCGGGCGGTTGGTCTATCTCTTGCATGCATTGGGTGAGAGGTCACCAGTCACCAGTCCATCACATGACAACAAAGACACACTGCACAAACAACCATGCACACACTCAGACCTAAGGGGAATTTTAGAGAAACCAGTTAACCCAATATGCATGTTTCTGTACTGTGGAAGGAAGCTGGAGCAACTGGTGAGAACCCAGGCATGCTTGGAGAACATCCAAACCTCATGCAGAAAGTTTCAGGGTCAGGATTCAAACCTCAGACCAGTTCGGTTGAATAATATGTGAGCCACTGTCACAATCTGCCTCTGTTAGGTTTAGGTATTTCAGCATTTTGCTTGGTTATGTTCTAAACGTTTTGCCATATTTTGTTGAATTGTTCCCGTTTGGGTTTTGCCATGTCAGTTCTTTCATTGTGCTCATTGTTAGGCGTATTCTTTTAGTTCACTACTTTGTGTTTCTCTTGTGAAACTTTTATTCTGTTCGATCTAAATTTGACATTTTTCCTCAGGGTTTCTTTTTTAGCTCCAGTCATGTTTGTCTTTCCTTCTCTGCTCTGCCTTTTCTCTGCCTCCGCTGTTGTCATCCCCTCTGATCAGCTCTTCTGGTCATTTCTCTACACCTGCCTCAGTAAATATACCTCCTTGTTCTCTTTGTTCTTTACTGCTTCCTTCCGTCAATCTGTCATTTGGTCTGATTCTCTGTTCCATGTTCGGTTTCTCCATGTCTTCGTTGAATTCACTTTTAGTTGCTCTGCATTTGAGTCATGCACATGGGGCCTTAACTGCTTTGACGGAACCAGAAATTCTGATGGTTCTAAGGACCCGACCCCTATTTCATACAATGATGCACAAATCAATCTTTGACTTAAAAACTTTTTATTATTTTAATTTAATTTTTTTTTTTTTTATACTATTTTCTGTGGACATACTGTTGATATTCTCTCTTCCACACGATGTTAAAAAGCCGTCATTTGATTTTAAGTTAACCTATAAAGATTCATGTCTTCTTGAATTATTATCCAGGTTCCTCATCATCTAATCATCTGAGTGACCTTCACTGGTTTCAACTGCAGACTGCACAATGGACTCACCGTGAGTACCACTAACCAGTACAACTACAGGTCCTTCTCAAAATATTAGCATATTGTGATAAAGTTCATTATTTTCCATAATGTCATAATGAAAATGTAACATTCATATATTTTAGATTCATTGCACACTAACTGAAATATTTCAGGTCTTTTATTGTCTTAATACGGATGATTTTGGCATACAGCTCATGAAAACCCAAAATTCCTATCTCACAAAATTAGCATATCATTAAAAGGGTCTCTAAACGAGCTATGAACCTAATCATCTGAATCAACGAGTTAACTCTAAACACCTGCAAAAGATTCCTGGGGCCTTTAAAACTCCCAGCCTGGTTCATCACTCAAAACCCCAATCATGGGTAAGACTGCCGACCTGACTGCTGTCCAGAAGGCCACTATTGACACCCTCAAGCAAGAGGGTAAGACACAGAAAGACATTTCTGAACGAATAGGCTGTTCCCAGAGTGCTGTATCAAGGCACCTCAGTGGGAAGTCTGTGGGAAGGAAAAAGTGTGGCAGAAAACGCTGCACAACGAGAAGAGGTGACCGGACCCTGAGGAAGATTGTGGAGAAGGTCCGATTCCAGACCTTGGGGGACCTGCGGAAGCAGTGGACTGAGTCTGGAGTAGAAACATCCAGAGCCACCGTGCACAGGCGTGTGCAGGAAATGGGCTACAGGTGCCGCATTCCCCAGGTCAAGCCACTTTTGAACCAGAAACAGCGGCAGAAGCGCCTGACCTGGGCTACAGAGAAGCAGCACTGGACTGTTGATCAGTGGTCCAAAGTACTTTTTTTGGATGAAAGCAAATTCTGCATGTCATTCGGAAATCAAGGTGCCAGAGTCTGGAGGAAGACTGGGGAGAAGGAAATGCCAAAATGCCAGAAGTCCAGTGTCAAGTACCCACAGTCAGTGATGGTCTGGGGTGCCGTGTCAGCTGCTGGTGTTGGTCCACTGTGTTTTATCAAGGGCAGGGTCAATGCAGCTAGCTATCAGGAGATTTTGGAGCACTTCATGCTTCCATCTGCTGAAAAGCTTTATGGAGATGAAGATTTCATTTTTCAGCACGACCTGGCACCTGCTCACAGTGCCAAAACCACTGGTAAATGGTTTACTGACCATGGTATCACTGTGCTCAATTGGCCTGCCAACTCTCCTGACCTGAACCCCATAGAGAATCTGTGGGATATTGTGAAGAGAACGTTGAGAAACTCAAGACCCAACACTCTGGATGAGCTAAAGGCCGCTATCGAAGCATCCTGGGCCTCCATAAGACCTCAGCAGTGCCACAGGCTGATTGCCTCCATGCCACGCCGCATTGAAGCAGTCATTTCTGCCAAAGGATTCCCGACCAAGTATTGAGTGCATAACTGTACATGATTATTTGAAGGTTGACGTTTTTTGTATTAAAAAACACTTTTCTTTTATTGGTCGGATGAAATATGCTAATTTTGTGAGATAGGAATTTTGGGTTTTCATGAGCTGTATGCCAAAATCATCCGTATTAAGACAATAAAAGACCTGAAATATTTCAGTTAGTGTGCAATGAATCTAAAATATATGAATGTTAAATTTTCATCATGACATTATGGAAAATAATGAACTTTATCACAATATGCTAATATTTTGAGAAGGACCTGTATGTTCTATGACAGAGAGAGAGAATGAATTTTGGTCAAAGTTTTTCAGTGTGATTTTCACTATTTTTGTCACAGCTATCATCTCTCAATGTTTGCGTAATTCCTCTTCAAATCCTGTCTCTTCCACAGTGTATTGACCCGCTCCGGATGTCTTACCATCCACCAGAAGCAAATTGAAAAAGGGCACTTTGGGACTCTGACCAGAGTCACTGTTGGTAAAAAGCAACTGAACAAACCAAATAAAACCATCTTACTTGTTGGAGAAACAGGAGCAGGAAAAACTACTCTGGTCAACGCTCTGTTCAACTACAGCATGGGAGTAAATTGGCAGGATAAGGTCTGGTATCAGATCGTAGAGGAGGGAGAACAAGGTCCAACATCAGATGTGATCGTTTACGAGATCTTTGGTTCTGAGTGTAAAACTCTGCCGTACTCTCTGACCGTCATCGACACGCCTGGTTATAGAGACACAGACGGACTTAAACATGATGTCATCATCAATCAAAGATTGTTTGACTTGTTTCGGATAGAAGAAGGCATCCATGAAGTTCATGCTGTCGGTGTGGTGATGAAAGCAACAGAACGAAAAATTAGTGACCAGCTGTCGTACGTCTTTGATTCGGTGATGCGTCTCTTTGGAAAAGACTTGGAGAATAAAATTGTAGCTTTTATTACTCACTCAGATGGAACAACACCTGAAATATCTCATCAGGCTGCAGGAAGTGGTCCTCTTCACTTCATGTTCAATAACCGTCAGCATGAAGCCCGAACAGAGGAAACCAGCTCAGATCTAGAAAAAGCATGGAGAGTGACAGAGAGGGGAATGAGCCAAGTAACAGATTTTTTTCAAAAGGTCTCAGCTCAGCAGCTGCAGGTCATGGTTGGGTTTAACTCATTTATCAGGCTGACGGCCTCCATCCACAACCTGCAAGAGAAAATCAAACTGACTGAACTGAAACAGAGAGAAATCAGACAGATTCAAGAAGCTCTGAAGAAACACAAAGAAGAGATGAAGAGGAACAAGAAGTTCACTGTGGAGGTAGATGAAATCTACAAAGATAAAGAACATATTGATGGTGATATATTCTTCTTAAAATCAGCTGTCTGCTGCACTGTCTGTGAGGAGAACTGCCACTATCCAGGATGTACGGTGGCCCTGAACGCTCAACAGTGTGAGGTCATGAATTTAGGCTCTTGCACTGTTTGTTCCAAGGGATGTCCTGCAACAGCACATGTTAAAGGCAACTGGAGATATGTGACCAAGACAAGGAAGGTGCAGAGAACCAAAGAAGAATTTAAGAAGAGGTATTTGAAGACTCATTCAGACACAAAGAAGCAGATAAAACTTGGAGAAACTCTAGAAAAGAAAATGGAAAAGCTGACCACAGAGAAGGGACGTTTCATGGAAAAGTCTTATCAACTTGCTGTCAAACTGGATCCAACTCTCCTCAAAGTGAACTCAGTTTCCACATACATTAATCTGGACTTCCTGATTAAGAAGATAAAGGACAAAGGAGACACAGAAAAGGTCCATAAACTGGAAAAGATAGACAGTCAAATGGACGGAGGAGCCAAATCAGTCATCGAGGGGAAGTAGGTCCAATCACCATTTGTTAAAATTTCATCTAACAAGGAATGGTTTAGATTAACAGCCACCTGATGATCAACCAGGTTTTAGCTGATCATTTAGAAGATAACTTGGTTCAGATTACTGGTCACGTTTTAGCTTTTTTATGGAAAATAGAAAAACATATTAGTGTGTTTTATTGGAGCTTAATCAGACTCATCGTTGACGTCTTCCACTTTATCCGGGACCAGGTCGCGGGAGCAGCAGACTCTGTAGAGACACCCAGACGTCCCTCTCTCTAGACACCTCCTCCAGCTCCTCTGGGGGGAGCCCAAGACGTTCCCTGGCCAGCCGAGAGACATAGTCCCTCCAGCGTGTCCTGGGCCGTCCCCTGGGCCTCCTCCTGGTGGGACGTGCCTGGAACACCTCCCGAGGAAGGCGTCCAGGAGGCATCCAGTATAGATGCCCGAGCCACCTCAACTGGCTCCTCTCAATGTGGAGGAGCAGCAGCTCTACTCCGAGCCCCTCCCAGATGGCCGAGCTCCTCACCCTATCTCTAAGGGAGTGCCCGGCCACCCTACGGAGGAAGCTCATTTCAGCCCCTTGTATCCGGGATCTCGTTCTTTCGGTCATGACCCAAAGTTCATGGCCATAGGTGAGGGTAGGAACGTAGACCGACCGGTAAATCGAGAGCTTCGCTTTTTGGCTCAGCTCTCTCTTCACCACAACGGACCGGCACAGCGCCACCATTACTGCGGCAGCCGCACCGATCTGTCTGTCGATCTCCCGCTCCATTCTTCCCTCACTCGTGAACAAGACCCCGAGATACTTAAACTCCTCCACTTGAGGCAGGAACTCCCCTCCAACCTGAAGAGGACAAGTTACCCTTTCCCAGTCGGGAACCAAGGCCTCGGACTTATAGCAGCTGATCTTCATCTCAGCCACTTCACACTCAGCTGCGAACCGCCCCAGTGCATGCTGTAGGTCTTGGTTAGAGGAGGCCAGCAGGACCACGTCATCTGCAAAAAGAAGAGACGAAATCCACTGGTCCCCAAACCAGACCCCCTCCGGCCCTTGGCCTCATCTAGAAATCCTGTCCATAAAAGTTATGAACAGGACCGGTGACAAAGGGCAGCCCTGCCGGAGTTCAACATGCACCGGGAACAGGTCCAACTTAGTGCCGGCAATGTGGACCAAACTCCTGCTCCACTTGTGCAGAGACGGGATGGCCCCTAATAAAGGAGCCCTGACTCCGTACTCCTGGAGCACCCCCCACAGGGCACCGCAGGGGACACAGTCGAATGCCTTCTCCAGGTCCACAAGACACATGTGGACCGGTTGGGCAAACTCCCATGAACCCTCGAGTACCCTGTAGAGGGTATAGAGCTGGTCCAGTGTTCCACGGCCGGGACGAAAACCACACTGCTCCTCCTGAAGCCGAGGTTCGACTATTGGCCGGAGTCTCCTCTCCAATACCCTGGTATAGGCCTTACCAGGGAGACTGAGGAGTGTGATCCCCCTGTAGTTGGAACACACCCTCCGGTCACCCTTCTTAGGAAGGGAGACCACAACCCCGGTCTGCCAGTCCAGAGGCACTGTCCTCGACCGCCAACACAATGTCTTTGTCTGACCCGTCACCCAGAGCCTGTTTGCCATGGTAGACCCTACCAGGGACATTTAAGCCCCAGACAACATAACCTCTAGGATCATTCAAGCACTCGAACCCCTCCACCACGTTAAGGTGGCGGTTCAAGGAGGGGAGTTTACTTGGAGCTTACTATTAACAGGAAATATTTACACTTCAAAAATCTTCTTGTTTCAATCGACCAAATTTTGATGTATACTCCTAATGAAACGGCAGATGAAACCTAAAACCACATCATGTGAAATTTAAAGGAAATAATCAGTAATGCATCAGCACATCCAAGCCCTTTACACAATGTCCGAGGTGAGACAGGCCTTCTGTCCTCTTGCCTTGTTAACATAGGAACTGTTCTTCTCTTGATGGTTAATGTTCTGGAGAAATTCAAATGTAAACCGACTCCAGAGTAGGGCAACATTTAGCATTTCAAAATGAAAGTAAACAAAATATGTAAACTATATTTCTCTGCTCCTTGTACAGGGTTGACAACACCTCTCTACAATATCTAACCTCCAACAGTGTGGTCATCAGCTCAGGACCTCCTGCTGTCTATCAGCTTAAAACAAGAAAAGAGACCTTTGGGACTCTGACCAAAGTGACATTTGGTAAAAAAAAGCTGAACAAGCCAAATAAAAGCATCTTGCTTGTTGGTGAAACAGGAGCAGGGAAGTCTACTCTGATCAACGCTCTGGTCAACCACGCCATGGGAGTGAAATTTGAGGATGAAGTCTGGTTTCAGATTGTAGAAGACGAGAACAGAAGTCAGACAGAAAGTCAGACCTCAGATGTGATGGTGTACGAGATCTTTGGTTTTGAAGGTAAAACTCTGCCCTTCTCTCTGACCATCATCGATACTCCTGGATATGGAGACACCAGAGGGATTGAACATGATGTCATCGTCATTGAAAGATTGTTCGAGTTGTTTCGATCTGAAAATGGCATTCATGAACTTGATGCAGTGGGTCTGGTGCTGAAGTCAAGCGTGAATCGTCTGAGTGACCGACTGAAGTACATCTTCGATTCAGTGATGTCTCTGTTTGGAAAAGACATAGAGAAAAACATTGTAGCCCTGGTCACTCACTCCAGTGGAAGAAGGCCGAAGGACCTGCTTCAGGCTCTCGAAGCTGCAGATATTAGATGTGCCAAAGATGAGAAGGAACAACCTGTTTACTTCCTGTTTAATAACTGTCAACAAGATGAGCGAACAGACGAACCAGAATACCTGGAAAATGCTGATAGAATAGCAAGGAGAGGACTGAGTGGCTTTACTGCCTTCCTGGGAAAAACTGCACCTCAAAAACTAGAAACGACTTTGGATGTTCTCAATGAACGGATCCGACTGACGGCCTGCATCCAGAACCTGCAGGATAGGATCCGAATGTCTGAACTGAAACAGGCAGAAATTAAGCAGATGCAAGAAGCTCTGAAGAACCATGAAGAAAACACTAAGAATGAGAAGTTTGCTGTAGAAGTTGATGAAGCCTACAAAGAAAAAGAGTCCATTGATGGAGGGGTGTGGTTGATGACTTTATTTAAAGGAGCAGTCTGCTGTACCGTCTGTGAGGAGAACTGTCACAATTCTGGATGCATAAGTTTTAGAGGCCCTAAAGACTGTGAGGTGATGAAAGATGGCCGCTGCACCGTTTGTTCTTCAAAATGTCCCGTATCTGCTCATGTGAAAGGAAAGTGGAGATATGTAACCAGAACAAGGAAAGTTCAGAAGAATATGGAAGATCTAAGGATAAGATTGAAAAAAGAAAAACGTTTGAACTTCGTCGAAACTCTTGAGGATGAAATCAAAGATCTGACAGCAGAGAAATCTGATTTGCTTGAAGAGTCCTTCCAACATCTTGTCACTCTGGAGCAGATTGCTCTCAAAGTTAATTCTGTGTCCACATTTGTCCACTTGAACTTCTTAATTGAAAAGATGAAAGAAAATGGAGACACAGAGAAGGTCCAGAAACTGGAGGAGATGAAGACCAAGGAGGATGAAGGAACTAGATCCAAACTGCAGTATGTGTGGGGGAAACTAGCTGCAGCTGGAAAGAAAGTGAAAGCAGTATTGAACAGTAACCTGGGCACCTTCTGACTCTAAAATGACTTGTGTATTATCTTCTTCAGCTGAACCGTTGCTCAGATAAAGTCATCCACAACTTGGAAACAGTGATGTTTACAACTGTCAGAAAAACCATCATTAAGCCCTTTTCTAAGCAGTTAGAGGTCTGTGGTTGTCTTTGAATCCACTACCCTGTCTGGATAATACAACCTGTATGTGCTTAAAAATAATAATTCTTTATATTCACCTATTTGTGTGGGCTTTGTGTTGCTACACACACAAATTTGTATTTCTTGCTATATTAGGACTTTGTATCAATTTCCATTCATCATTAAGTTACTGAATTATTCTTAACCCTAATACTGATTACTTGGGATGTTATGATGACACTAAGCCAACCCCACGCCTAACCATTACCAGTGTATTACTAACCTTAACCTAAACGTAATTCATTTCATTCCTCTGACCACAAAAGGCGAGTATGCCAGAATATAACCAGATGTCGGTCCCGATGAGGCCCATCGTCTGCTGGTGGTTGAACAGAAACTGTCCTTAGTAGACAACATTAACAGTACACACACAAAACACTATATTGCCAATAGCTCTGAGACACCCATTAAAAGAGTGAATTTAGCTGGTGTATAATATCCAACATCTTGGCCTGCAGAATGCCTCTAAAACATCTGTGAAAGGAGCCAGTAACAACCTTTAGTGAATAATGAATTCCAGTGTTGTACTGAGATGGTATGCCACTAGTGCAGTAAATCGAGTTGTGAAATATACTCACTGCTGAACTGTAAACCATGAATGGTTGCCTGAGGAACTGGGATGAACAGAAACTCAACCACAGCTTGATAAATCACATACGATCACACAGAGTCCACCGAGGTCAATGGTTGTCTACAGGATAAATAGTCACAGACCTGTGGTTGAACATTGCAAGCAGAACGGCTGTGGATGATTGCATTTTGTCAAGGACAAAGTTTGGAGGAGGAGGGATGGTGGAGGGCTGTTTTAGGATTTGGAATGGGCTCCTTTGTTCCAGTGAAAGGAAGTTTCTATATTCATCATTACAAGACATTTTGGACTATTTCATGCTGCTACCTTTGTGTGAACAGTTTGGAGATGACCCCCTCCTGTTCAAAAATGACTGCCTACTAGTGAACAAAGTAAAGACTTGGACGAGTGACTTTGTTGTGGAAGAACTTGACGGATCTGGACGAGTTTTGACCTTAACCTCAAATTTAAGTTCTTTTAAATCAAAGTTAAAAACCCATTTGTTCAGAGATGCATTTGACTGTTTTATTTAAACTATTAACTGAAACATCTTTAATTTTAGTCTGTAGCCCAACTTTTCTTTACTTTCCTTTATTATGCCACCGCATCATGTAAAGAACTTTGACTTGTCTTATTGCAGAAATGTGCTATACTAATAAACATGCCTTGCCAAATAACTTTGGGATGGAACAGAGCAGAGATGCATCCAGTTTCAGTGTGTGACCTCAGAATGACATTTATTGAATAATAATTTGTTGAGGACCACTCTAAATAAGCATCACATTCATTAAAAACATTTAAATTAGAATGACTTTTATCAAATAAATGAATCTATCCCAGAAACATTTGACTTGTTTTATATTGACATTACATTTTTGTGTATATTCTTTTTATTTTTATGAATGCATCCTCTGTCTGACCAAGCTCTCTGTATGGATTAATAAAAACTGTTCTTCATGAAATAAAATTTGCTACAGTGCCTTTTTTTATATCCTGTTTGTTCTGGTTTCTCGAGCATCTTTTGCATTCTCTCTTGAATTCAGTAAAAGTATTTTTCTAGTTCTAACTCTGTGAATACAGACAGATCATAGTTGTGACAGGATCCCAACTCTATCTAGTGATAATTTCCTTTAAATCTCAGACATTTCTCTCAAAGGTCGGAATGTTTAGAGGTGAAATAAACAAGCAATATTACGTTTGTTACCAGGAAAGTTATGGCAGTCTTATAAAGATTTCTGCAGATTCTGAATGAAATTCACACACTTTGAAAAAATAGCAGAGTCTAATTATTGTTTAGCTTGTAAAGCTCTCTGAGCTAACAGCAGCTTCATCTAAACAACCACCCTGTCCTGGAGGCCTGTGAAAAATACTGTAATACAATATAATAACCTATTTAATTTAAATATTTGATCATTTATAATTAAATAATGAATGGAAAACTTGCATTGTGAAATACAGTATCAATGTTACATGCTGCATGGATCATCTGATCTCCTGAATAAGCTGCAGTGGAGCAGAAACACCTGCTGCTCCCAGGTGGTGGGAGAAGGGTGCAGTTTTCTATCAGCGCCAGGTCTTTGGGTCAACAGAACATTCAATCAGAAGTGCTCATCCCTGTTTTAGATGTGTTAGGATTTCCAAACCTACTTTAATTTGCTAAATGCTGGATCAATGAGAGAATTTTATTATTTTCTTTAAGCTTTAGCACAATAAGATTACTATACTTTTATACAGTCTGGAAAAGCCCAGATGATGAAGTCATGGCTTTGTAAGATTCTCATAGGTTTATTCACAACATTTATGCTGAATCAAGGCACATCTGTGGTTGTATTTGACAATAGGAAATCAGCCAAGATATCTGGAGGATAATTGTGCATCTCCGACACGTTCGTCTGTTCTATTATATGCCAGAATAAACACCTTTTCTCATCTTCCAGCAAATTTCCAATGGGACAGGGCTTTGTGATGGCCAAAAACAGGAGGTTTGTTGTCCTTGGGCCACCTTGTTACTAATTTCTGTTTTCAAATATGCTGCTTAGCAGGTAAGATATTTGTTTATGGTTTCTCCTAAACCAATTATTATTTTAACACAGCCCTCCCTCTACCTTTTTGTCCAAAAAAAGTTGTTTATTAGCTTATGAAGCCATGTAATCATCACCTAGACTCTCCCAAATTGTGTTAAGGTATAAGACAGTCTCTGTAAACTTCTGAATATGATGATGTTAAAAAGAAAATCACTGAAATAAACCCTCTATCATTGTTTTAGCAAATAGAAATACTTTGGGGAACACTCTCTGATCTAGGTTTAGTCTGATTTATTGTTAGTCAGAAAAAAGGTTTTGTGTCATTTTATACAGTGTATGTTAATATCTGCACCATTAGTGACTTTACTGGTCCTATAAGCCTGTAACCTCCAGCCATGTAGTTCTGAACATGGCTGGGAGGTGAAACTTCTAGAAACAAGAGAAGTCCATTTGCCTTCCACCTAGTCTATTAACAGTCCCAGTCTTTCTGAATGACTAGATTATTTTAAGAACCACGGTGTTAACCTCTGATTATTTAAAGTATTTTCCTACAAATGAATGAAAGCGGCACCAATCTTTTTGCCGGCAAAAAAATAAAACTGACAAATGAGTTTAAGTAATTAGATTTATTTGCTCTTTTTTATAAATGGGTAAATCTATTGTTTGATGTTAGTTTTTATGTCTTCTTGGTAAGAAAAATGAATACTAAGGTTGTTTTCTTTTAATAGTAAAAAAAAAAAAAAAATGGTAATGTTCGTGTTAAATTATTTTCACCCTTCAGTAACAGTGGTAATTCAGAGGCATAGAAGTACCGCTGTTTGAATTTTAAGTAAAGAAAACCACACTGGTGTCTTCAGTCGTGCACTCAGCGAGACAAACCTCAAATGTCATAGTGTTGTCAATGTGAGTTTTGCTTAGCACGAATATAAAAGTATTTACTGGAAACAATGCGGCCACTCTTCATTTATGTCCCGGTACCACACCCAAGTAACAACACTGTATGGTGAAGCATTAATGCACATACCAAACACGCTGTCAACAGACTTATTGTGTTTGACCACTTAGGTGTGGGTTTTCTCGCAGGGCTGCTTCTGGCTGGTGTATTGGTGTCAGGCATATGCTTCTGGGTGTGGATGTGTGGGTCCTCTTGCAGGAGTGCACTTCCATGGGGGTGGTGGTCCTGTGCGGTTTGGCTCTGGCCATAGTATGTGGGTGCGGCAGGGCAGGAGTTGGTGGGCTTAGTGGTTGCATCAGGCTTCTCAGCCTTATACTGGGGTGGGGTTTGCTTGTCTGCTGTCTAGTTCCTGGTGGGTAGTGCGTGCTTGAGGTTGCCGGTTTTCCACGTGTCCCTACAGACTTATAAAAGGAAGTGTGTTGTTGTTGTGGCATTGGCTTGGGGGGAGCTGTTGCCTGGCTTGACTCCATTGTTTTTGCTTAGCTCACCTTGATGATGGTGGTTCTGCACATCGCGTGTGGCCACTTTGCGGTGCGGGCTGTGGCCTTTCTGTGGCGCTCTTCGGTTTCCTGGGCTGATGTCTTTCCCTTGGGCATGGTGGTGGGTGGTGTGGCACGTTGCAGGGTCTGCTTGACTGCCTGGCTGGTGCTGGCAGTTTTGGTAAATTTTTCTATAGATGGATGCATGTGCTAACGTCACACTGGCTGGGGGTTTGCATTTGAGAGAGCCTGTCGTTTTAGGTTGGGTGGGGCTTGTTGGCTGACTTGTTGGGCAAGTTTTATTGTTCTGCTGGCCTGGTTGTGGCTGCGATCAGGTGCTGGTCTGCGGGGTCGGGGACTGGGTGCCCTGTTTGTTCTGCACCGTGGGTCCAGGATGTTTGTGCATGTTGGTCATGTGCCCTATTTTATGCTGCATATTCCTGTTGCCCTGAGCTGGCAGGTCGGCTGTTTTTGCTGGAGTGGGGCCTGCTCTTGATCACTGCTGCATGCTTCTAGCTGGTTCCTCTTTGTTGGGGTTCAGTGGCTTCTTCAGTCATGGGCTGTGTATCAGGACTGGGTTTGAGGGTTTGGACAGTTCTGGGGGGGCTGGGGGTGTTGGTCCCGGTTCTCAGGGTTATATTTTAAAGGGGTGGGGGTATGCCATGCGGGTGTGGATGTGGCCGGCATACTGGGGCAACTCTGGTTGCGTCGGGGCAACAGGCTGGGGGGAAGCACAGGGGAGTTGCAGAATGTGTGGTGGGGGGATTGCATCCTCTTTTTGGATGTGTGATCACCGGCATTTGGATTTGGGGGCTGGGTGATTGGGTCTGTGCTGGCTCACTCCCGGTGGCTGCTTGGTGGGGCCTGGGCCCCCTGGCTCTGTTAGGCCTTTGCTGGCGGGCAATGTGCCTTAGGGTCTCTGGGTCAATGGCTGGGTCTGCTCCGGCATAGCCCAATCAGAATCAGAAAAGCCTTATTGCCAAGTACGTTTTTGGACATACAAGAAATTTGTTTTGGCGTAATCGGTGCAATACAGTACTCAAATTAAACAGTATAAATACAGCTACAATATAAATATAAATATATGTGCACAGTTTTAAGTGAGTGAGAGTAAATGTAGAGCAGTATAAGATGTGAGAGCGGTACAACAGTGCAGGTGATCAGTGTGCAAGTATGGCAGTGCAAGTAAAGCAGGAGTCCAAGCTGAGCGTTAATGTAACGCATAGAGTTACAAGTTACAAGTGTCCTGTCAGCAAAAAAAGGGGGTGTGGGGGGGAGGGAGAGTGTCAGGGTGGTTTCGGGCTTTGTTAACCAGGCTGGTGGCAGATGGGAAAAAACTGTTCTTGTGGCGTGAGGTTTTGGTCCGGATGGACCGCAGCCTCCTGCCAGAGGGGAGAGTCTCAAAGAGTCTGTGACCGGGGTGGGAGGGATCAGCCAGAATCTTCCCTGCCCGCTTCAGGGTCCTGGAGGTGTACAGTTCCTGGAGCGACAGTAGACTGCAGCCAATCACCTTCTCAGCAGACCGAATGACACGCTGCAGCCTGTCCTTATCCTTGGCTGTAGCAGCGGCGTACCAGATGGTGATGGAGGAGGTGAGTATGGACTCAATGATGGCTGTGTAGAAGTGCACCATCATAGTCTTTGGCAGGTTGAATTTCTTCAGCTGCCACAGGAAGAACATCCTCTGCTGGGCTTTCTTGATGAGGGAGCTGATGTTTGGCTCCCACTTGAGATCCTGGGAGATGATGGTTCCCAGGAAGCGGAAAGATTCCACAGTGTCAATTGTGGAGTCACAGAGGGTGATGGGGGCAGGTGGGGCTGGGTTCTGCCTGAAGTCCACAACCATCTCCACTGTCTTTAGAGCGTTGAGCTCAAGGTTGTTCTGGCTGCACCAGTCCAACAGATGGTCCACCTCCCATCTGTATGCGGACTCGTCACCATCAGAGATCAGAGTAGTGTTGTCTGCAAACTTCAGAAGCTTGACAGACTGGTGACTGGAGGTGCAGCTGTTGGTGTACAGGGAGAAGAGCAGAGGAGAGAGAACACAGCCTTGGGGGGAACCGGAGCTGATGGTCAGGGAGTCAGAGACGTGCTTCCCCAGCCTCACACGCTGCTTCCTGTCAGACAGGAAGTCAGTGATCCACCTGCAGGTGGAGTCGGGCACACTCAGCTGGAAGAGCTTCTCCTGGAGCAGAGCTGGAACGATGGTGTTGAAGGCAGAGCTGAAATCCACAAACAGGATCCTGGCGTAGGTTCCTGTGGAGTCCAGGTGCCGGAGAATGAAGTGAAGGGCTAGGTTGACTGCATCATCTACAGACCGGTTGGCTCTGTAGGCAAACTGCAGGGGGTCCAGGAGGGGGTCGGTGATGTCTTTTAGGTGTGAGAGCACAAGGCGCTCAAAGGACCTTATCACCACAGAGGTCAGGGCAACGAGTCTGTAGTCATTAAGCCCTGTGGTCCTTGGCTTCTTGGGAACAAGGACAATGATGGAGGACTTGAAGCAGGCTGGCACATGACATTAAATTCAATGGTTATTAAAAATGTTCAGACGGGACAGGGTTATGAGGAAATATTGTTATTTCATTGGACTCAATTCCATATGTCAACACAAGGTCCAGAGAATGAAGACAAAGGTGGGTTGGTTTGCTTATTTTTTGATCAAAACTAATTGAGTCTAAGATAGCATTAAAGGCTATATTTACTCTATCACTTTCCATGTCAACATGCAAACCTCCAAAGACGAGCAGAGGAGAACCTCAGGGGAACCACCCAGCAGTCTCAGTGCAGAAGCCTCAGGGAGCTGCAGCGACAAGCCCACAGGCCCCACCACCAATGAAATAACAATATTTCCTCATAACCCTGTCCCATCTGAACATTTTTAATAACCTTTGAGTTTAATTTAACGGAGTACTCCACACCTTAAAGAAAATTATATTAGAATAGATCATTATCAGACAATGCTGTACCAACCTTTGAAGAATCTGTGTCATGTTTAATTTCCTCAAAACAGAAAAACACAGATGAAGGTGATAATTTAGTTTTTTCCCCTTCACAAATTGATTCTCTTGTTCATAGTGTTACTTCCTCACTGCGTGGTGCATTAGACAATATAGCCTTCTGAAAAAGAAGGTAATTAGTCATAAGAGACTGGTTCACTGGTTTTATTCAGGGCTGCGTACTTTAAAGCACAATGTCAGAATATTGGACAGAAAATGGCGCTCTACACATCTAGAGAACTTCTACTTAATCAGGAAAAATAGTCTACTGTTGCCAAGAGGAGGTTGTTATTGATTTTAATCATGGCCATTTCAGTGTTATGGCGGGAGGGAAAACCAGAATTGAACTGCTTATATAAATTGTTGGAGGTTACATAGGAGTGGATTAAGAGACAAGTAAACTGAATTGAATTGAATTGAAGTGTTTTTTTAAGGATTTTCAAGATAAATGCAAGGTTGGATATAGGACGCAGGATTTTTTTAATTGTGGGAAAGGGATCAAGGAGAAAGGTAGATGGAGAAGAGGTTTGAGATGGAGGCCATGTCAGGGAGGATGAAATATGAGAAGGGCTGATTGTAAGAAAGAGACGAAGGCTCAAAGGAGAGGCTTGGTAGGACAACGGAGTTGATGTGCTGATTAATATTAATAATTTTGTCATTAAAAATGAGAACAGGGAGATGCAGGTGTCACTGGAATACATGTGGGGAGACAGAGTTCGAAAGTTTGATCATCTGATTGAAGAGAGAAAAGAGGATCATAGAATTGGTGAGGTTTTCATTTACTAAGTTGGAGTAGTAGTTGGATTTGGCTGTTTTGATTTTGTCTCCATAGAAATTGAGGTGGATTCTGTAAATGTTCATTCTCCCATGAATTGGGAGTTTGTTTGTTTTTTATAAGGTACTCCAGCTGTCGTCCTTCCGCCTTCAGTAAGACCTGAGGTAAACCAGGGTGGAGAGTGGAGAATGTCTCTGAAAGTAGTTACTAGGTTGTTGGAGGAGGAGTTGAGAACCAGCATATTGTTGATAAGCTGAGAAATGATAAGGCGAGGTGTCCTTTGGGGCTTAGGTAGTAGGGGTTTGAACCCCTGCTCTGTCCATCTTAGCTGTTGTGTTCTTGGGCAAGAGACTTCAACCACCCTGGCGGTCTGGTGGCGCAGATTGTATGGCAACCTCGCTTCTGTCAGTCTGCCCTAGGGCAGAATTTGGGGGATCTAAACTGCTGGTTTGATCTTCATAGACTCTCAATGTTGTTTTTATTTTTATTTGGTTAGTTTTTTAGCCCTTTTTGTAGAATTATGCATGCTTGATTAGGTGAAGATTATTGAATCAGAATAGCAAAGTGTATCAGGGCTGTTGATTCCATAAATGTTCACATTGATAAAGAGGAAGCGTTTGTGTTTATTTTGTGCAAGAGTGATTTATCTGTCAAAAGGTTAGTGTTTCCCACCAATCGGTGGAGCAGATAATAAACAGTGACATTCAGCGTGATTTTGGTTAATAATGATAAATTATTAATGGTAATTAACTAATTTTAATTATTAGGAGCTGTGAGCCCATCATCACACCAGAGTGCATCTCTGATTTCTATTTGTAAGCAATGATTTTGGTAAATAACAATTATTTTTCTGAATTAGGATTTTTAATTATCATTTTTGATACACATTCATTCACCAGGAATTATAATCCTTACATAATTGGCGTCCCTGGGTGGGCCTTAAAATGACATATATCACTTTGGCCCAGAGTGAACAATTGTGACACCCTTGGAACTTATGACCGTTATTGTGAGATTTTTTAGTTTTGCAAAAGTGGTTGTGAGCTATAGGATATCTTGACTAGACTTTGCTCAATTCTACTGCAGAGGAGTAATAACCTTTCTGAGGTGCTTTGTGGAAGCAAGGTGGAAGTGGTATAGTTTATGGTGTGAAATTTAACTTAATTTATGCCTAATCTCCCCATCATCAAAGGAGCAAACAAAACTGTTAAACGTTCGGTTTTGGAAGGACAACACACATGTACACCTTAAGCCAGAAGAAAAGGAGCCATCTGTTTGTGTCTGCAGCAAAAGGCTGGTGTCAGTAAAAACAATTAGTGATGCGCCACGGGAAAACCAGGAACAAGTCGGCAGAGCACAAACGGAGAAAATTAGGAAAAACTGTCAATTTCTGAGAAAATAGTGATCTTTGTTTTATTGCAAAATGTACAAGTTGAAATTATGAAGTATCCACTCAGTTCTTTAAATGACAGTTTCGGAGGTTTTAAAATGGTAAATTACATGTTTAAACTCGGCTTGTTTTCAGCCTAAAACTCAGCCAGCTTGTATTTACATTTTGGGGAGGGGAAAAGCCTCAGCTCATTTCTGTAGTGGCTTTCTTTGGCTCCGTCAATTTTCACATGGGATACAATGATTGCCTGCTAACCTCGTGTAGCTACGCTAGCCAAAAAACTCTTTTTGTGACCACCGATCACCTAGCGCAGGGGAAAGAAAAAAAACACAACCTCAAGCTTAGATCAAAAATACAACCCCCCTCTCCCCACTCAAGTCAATTTTCACATGGGATACAAAGATTCCCTGCTAACCTCGTATATCTACGCTAGCCAAAAAACTGCTGTTGTGAACACTGATCACCCCTGTGCTGGGTAATCAGTGGTCACAACAAGAGTTTTTTTTGTCTAAACCATTAGCTGAATATTTCCTTTGTTTCCCCTGCTCAGAATCTGTAAAGCCACTTGGACGGACATCATCAGACACTTTGATGAGAACGATGCAAGACCCCGCTTAAGGAGCCAGCAGCCACAGGATCCCCATTTTATCAGCAGTGAGCAACTCCGCAGAGTTTTGGAGTTCACAAAGAACTATGCTGAGGATCACGCCATCATGCTGCCTGGTCGGCATCCTGGCCACAGGGATAGGCATGTGAAGCTACTGCCAACACATGTGTCAAAGGCCTCAGTGTGGGGTCTCTATATGAAGTCTGCTAAGGAGCTTGGTATGTATAAAAATATATTTTTATAGAACAGTGAAATTCTTCTAATGACCAGTGATGTAAAACCTTCATCAAAAATTAATAACCCTGTGATATCTTTCTTTTAGGTGAGCGTGCAATTGCTAAATCAAGCTTCAAGGTGCTTTGGACCCAGCTACTCCCACACATAAGAAGCTGTAAGCCCTGCACCGACCTCTGCTGGCCGTGCCAACAGAATAATGACCAGCTTATAAGAAAGGCAAACCTTCCAGAGGAGAGGAAGACTGCAGCAATCAAGAAGCAACAGGATCATCTTCAGCTTGTTCAAAAAGAGAGGGCCGTCTACAACGAGATGACTGCTTCCTGCAAAAAGACCTGCGACAACTGTCAATTGTCCATCGGCCCCTCCCCACCTTCAAGTAAGAAGATCAGGATCCACTACAGCTTTGACTTTGCACAGCAGGTATTTGTTCCACATTGCACTTTTTTTTTCTTATAAAGTATAAACATAAGACTGCTTTAATGATACACAGCTTTTGTTTAATCTAATCCTTGTTTTTTTTTTGTCCTCTGTCTTCATCAGATGCACTTCCCCTCGAACCCACTGCAGCCTGGGCCAATGTACTTCCTGACACCACGGAACTGTGGACTTTTTGGTATCTCTTGTGATGGCCTGCAGAAACAGGTGAATTTCCTGATTGATGAAGGCATGTCATCAGGGAAGGGGAGCAATGAAGTCATCAGCTACATGCACCACTTCTTCACTCATTTCCGAGTTAGAGAAACTGATGTGGATCTTCATTGTGACAACTGCACTGGGCAAATCAAATAAAATTTTATGCTGTGGTATGGCATCTGGCGTGTTGCACACAAGCTTCACTCCACACTAAACATCCACTTCCTGATTGCTGGCCACACCAAATTTGCCCCGGACTGCGGCTTTGGACTTATCAAACAAGCATACAAGAGGACCAGGGTCAGCACATTGGCAGATATCGCCAAAGTAAGTCTATTCCATCAGATAGAAAATCAAAGAAGAAATTCAGTCATATACATGAAAACTAATATGCTTATTTCTATTATGGTCCTTCTGTGTACAGGTACTGGAAAACAGCTTGCCAGAAAGTCGCCTCAACATCCCACAGCTGGTCGGACTGGAAGATGGCACCGTGTTAGTCAACACGTTTGACTGAGTCCCTACTTCTGAAAGCTCCCACAGATCAAGAGTTATCAGCACTTCAGGTTTCTATTATGCGGACTTCCACAATCTGTATTTGTCAATAACAAATAAAAGAGACATAGAATATTTTAATTGTCTTTTGTGTGCTTTTATTAACAGCTTTGATGCCAAAAGACCTGGTGTGGCCCTAGCTAGGACTCAGTGACACAGAGCCTGTTAGCTTTCAGCTGCTGTGTGACCCGGAAGTTCTACCCCCTGTCGTCTGTGTTCCTGCCCTGCCTGCACCTGGACTGGCCACGGACAGACAGACTTATCTTTATTCAAAGATCAGGCCTTTCTGTTCCGATGAAGCAAAGGACATTACGTGCCCAGCACCACAAAGCACAACAGAATAGCACACAGACAAGAACAATGGTGTGACACTGTGACATTGGCGTTTTGGCAATTTGTAATGTGTATAGAGTTGTAAATAAAAATCACATTTGCAGACATGAAATTTGATGGGTAGAGATTAAGTAGCTGCAGCACCAGCCTCTTCTAGATTAACATGTATTTAAAAGGTGTAAACTATTAGCCCATAGCTCTATTCATACCTGCACACATAAAATGAAGACCGATAAACTATATTTCTGCATGCTACAATAATCTTTGGACATTTCAAATTACATATTAAGAATAACACATCCATATTACCCTGATATTTTGCTAATTGCTGTGAGATAGGACTTCAAACTCTACCTGAGGCAGAACATTTAATAGACTGGAACTTTAAGTGAGATTTATTCAATTCAATTCAGTTTTATTTATATAGCTCCAATTCACAACACAAGTCTCAAGGCACTTCACAACAGTCAGGTTCATACATTCCAATTAATCCTAATCATTGAACAGTTCAGTCAGATTCAGTTATTTATTCAAATTGGATAAAAAGTTTTTCTATCTAAGGAAACCCAGCAGATTGCATCCAGTCAGTGACTTGCAGCATTCACTCCTCCTGGATGAGCATGTAGAGACAGTGGACAGTCACTGGTGTTGACTTTGCAGCAATCCCTCATACTGAGCATGCATGTAGCGACAGTGGAGAGGAAAAACTCCCTTTTAACAGGAAGAAACCTCCAGCAGAACCAGAACCAGACTCAGTGTGAGCAGTCAGACAGGACCTATCTAAAAACAAGAGGAAAGGAAACAATCACCAGGATGCAGACATTAGGGTGCAGTCATGATGCAATTTGCAGACATAAATAATATAAATAATAAATTGTAATGCAGTGCTGTAAATTATCTTTACATAGAAAAATACTATGAGTTCAGTGACAGATGCCTGTTGCAGTCAGTTGGAGCTTCTGTTCACAAACAGTTGGGGGAGGTGGGCTATTCAAAGTTATTCACATTAGCAGCTTTTGTCATCACCCTGCTTTCAGGGAGAGAAAACAAGGCGAGTGCAGACATTCAGATGGTCATATCTTCTTCAATTCTTTTTCAATTTCCACAAGTTTGACATCATTGGAAAGCTTAGACTCCATTCTTTCAGGATCTGTTAATTACTCAAAACGACCCGGGATAGATTTGTTCCTGATTTGCCACAGCCAGTCCTGTTCCAAGCAGTTGCCAGACTGGCTGGATAAATAAACCAGTCTGCGTACTGTTTCAGTCAGGATGCAACAGACAATTCGAGGAATGTCGGTTTTGGGTCCATATTTTAAGGAGATTCTTGTGTTGGTTTATCTCCTCTTTATTGATTGTTTCGTTTTCCTTGGTCTTTGTGTTTTGTCGTGGTTGTTCTGGGTTAGCTGCTCTCCAAATGACTTTGATCCCCACCTCCAACTGAAGGTTGGACTTTTCAGTATTAGTAAAGGAATGGTCATCTTTTCAATCAAGCTCTTGATGAAACATTGAGTGCTGCTGTTCACTGAATAGAAGATAAAAATAAATCAAGTTCTGGTGACTTGAGTTGAATGAAATGTTCACGGTGGTGGGTGAATAAAGGCAAAGTTTTTATGTTTGTTTGATAAAACTGAAATAAACTCCATTCTCTGTTTTGTTGTTTCTGACTCTCAGTGACGTTTATTTGAAGCCAAAGCAGAATTGTGGAAGTCACGCCAGATTTAGAGAAGGTTGCTCAGTGAGAAATAGATTTGTCTTCAGACATCAAGACTCTGAAAGAGAAACCAAAATATTATTTCAACACACCCATAAACCCAGTTATTGTTCAAATTAAAGCAGGTATGACTACAAACCAAGCCTGATGCCAAACCCACAGTCTGTTCAAACACCTGCAGGCAGTTGCTCTAAGAGGCCAATAAATAAGAGACATCCCAGCATGCATGGGAACATTTGGCTTCTTTTAAATATTTAAGCATCATTTTTACTGACTGGACTGAACAGATTATTGCAGAAGAAAAGCAGCCATCTGTTTGTGTCTGCAACAACATGCTAGGGTCAATAAAAACAGTATCTTCTAGTTTGCAATAAAATTTAGGAGACATTATTAATTTAAATAAAACATTAAGAGATTCTTAGATTTTGTTTTGGAGTAGATGAAAAGTATCAGCCTATCTAAATAAGTCCATTTGCTCATATTTGGTTTACAAAACACAGTTATTGTAGCACATTTAAAATTCATGTATCCACTTTTCTTTAAAATATTAAGCATCCAACATTACTCTCTTAAAACCCAACAATGATTTAATCTGAACTGATCAACCTATTCATGGACAATGATGTTAATCTCCGCTTTGATCCTTCATGAATAATTTGACATGTGAGACAGTTTCTAATCAGGCTTTAAAATGTTAAATCTGACATTTTAATTAACTTTGTCCAAGTAAAGCTTTTCTCATATTTAGCCACAATCGTTTTCAATTTAGTCACATTAATTTGATTGTGATACAACTTTAATGTGACTTTTCTAGATTTTCTTTCTCCTATTATTGAACAGCGCTACACAATGTGGCTTCTTGTTGCAAAAACTTATTCTTCGTACGTCTTTTCTTCCTCATTCTTCTAATTGAAAACATTGCATTCTGAATTTGTGTTTTCATTGAGGTTAGGATGCTGTGTGGCTTTATGATGTTCGTCTTGTTGGATGTATACGATGTGTAACCATAGCAACAAGAGTTTCAGGTGACTGACATCTCAAAGGCTCAAGCAATATTCAAATTAGGACCCCAATGATTAGTTAAGATGTGGAGAAAGATAAATATGAGGTGCAAATAATTTCTTTCCATAATGAGCAACATGAGTTCTGTGAAAAACACGATGGATGAACTTCAAATGCTAAAAATCACTTTCAACATGTGGTTACCCTATCTAGGCTTATGTTAAGACATCCAGGATCTCAAGAAAACACTGAACCTGCTCCAGGGAAGGAGAAAGTAGCAAGAGAAGAAAAAACATTGACATTTCATAGTAGCTTAAGCATCTGAGGATCAAGATAGATATTGTCCAAGCATAAAGTCCTGAGGCATTGAAACCTAGCAACACTCTGAGTGGTTCATGCCAAGGTTAAAACACCCAGACACAAGCTCAGCCTCTACACTAACAGATCTAACTAGATAGCAGATGCACTGAAGGATGGCTCAACCCAGAAGAACCAGATGATCAGGTCAAGAGTCAGCGTTCATTTAGGTCTCAAGGACAGAGGAGGAAAAGTGGTTTGAAGAAAGTAGTGAAGGAAGCCAACTATGGTACATCTGACAATTGATGACGTTCTATATTCTAAGTCACAAAGTTTTTAAAAGATGGACACAGTTAAAACACCCCATTAAATCCTCTATAAACTGATGCAGTGCACAGGTGATATATTTGCTGAAATTAAATGTCCCTGTGGATCAGATTACAGCCAGTAAATGAAAAGATCCTAAAAAACTCAGATATATGTGAGAAAGACGGCCGCACAGCACAGAATATATTTGGCAGGAATTATGTACAGACCAACCCTGGCTCTGCAGCAGCCCTGAGGTTTGGGGAAACACAAAAAAGCTGACGTCTTAATTCACAGACAGGAACATCAGACTTCAGTTATAAAATAGTGGAACCGTTTGACATTAAGGAAAAAATGTCTTGTTTAGTTTCTTGAGTTGTATTGCAAAAGTCTGTTTGCTGTTTAACTATTTTTATTGACCCCAGCATGTTGTTGCAGACACAAACAGATGGCTGCTTTTCTTCTGCAATAATCTGTTCAGTCCAGTCAGTAAAAATGATGTTTAAATATTTAAAAGAAGCCAAATGTTCCCATGCATGCTGGGATGTCTCTTATTTATTGGCCTCTTAGAGCAACTGCCTGCAGGTGTTTGAACAGACTGTGGGTTTGGCATCAGGCTTGGTTTGTAGTCATACCTGCTTTAATTTGAACAATAACTGGGTTTATGGGTGTGTTGAAATAATATTTTGGTTTCTCTTTCAGAATCTTGATGTCTGAAGACAAATCTATTTCTCACTGAGCAACCTTCTCTAAATCTGGCGTGACTTCCACGAAATGCTGCTTTGGCTTCAAATAAACGTCACTGAGAGTCAGAAACAACAAAACAGAGAATGGAGTTTATTTCAGTTTTATCAAACAAACATAAAAACTTTGCCTTTATTCACCCACCACCGTGAACATTTCATTCAACTCAAGTCACCAGAACTTGATTTATTTTTATCTTCTATTCAGTGAACAGCAGCACTCAATGTTTCATCAAGAGCTTGATTGAAAAGATGACCATTCCTTTACTAATACTGAAAAGTCCAACCTTCAGTTGGAGGTGGGGATCAAAGTCATTGTAGAGCAGCTAACCCAGAACAACCACGACAAAACACAAAGACCAAGGAAAACTAAACAATCAGTAAAGAGAAGATAAACCAACACAAGAATCCCCTTAAAATATGGACCCAAAACCGACGTTCCTCGAATTGTCTGTTGCATCCTGACTGAAACAGTACGCAGACTGGTTTATTTATCCAGCCAGTCTGGCAACTGCTTGGAACAGGACAAAAAACTGAGAATGTCCCACTGATTTACAGACCCATTCAGTAAATTTGAATATTATTGAAATGTTCATTTATTTCTGTAACTTAATTCACTAAGTGAAAAACATTCTATGGATTAATTACACAGACTGATGTTTTTAAACGTTTTATTCTGCTAATTATGATGATTTTCCTCTTATAGCAAATCAAAACATGATATTTAAGATTCGAATATTACATCAGATCAATAAAAATAACCCTTTTTAATAAAGTGATGTGGGTTAAATGAAAAGTATGTTTAATACCTGCTTAACGATTGTTATTTTCATGAGGTTCTTTTAATCTGACAAATGAGCCTCATCAGAACGCATATTGTTATTTCTTGTATATAACTGTAGTTTAGTCAAAGAACAGAGATTGTTCCTCACTGCACATGCTCATATTCAGAAGAGCAGCATTCAACCGATGGATGGACAGCTGGCAGCGATGTGCTCGTCTTTCAGATGTCTAACCAAAGAGACAGGACGCCTCTGCATTCTGAATAAACATTCATCTAACAGTACGTTAGGGGAGGTTGTGTCCAAGCTTTGATTAGGCCAGACTTTAAACTCTTGTATTTGTGATCTTAATTCTTAGGCACATATTAGTTTTTTTGTTGATTTCACTCGTCACTTTTTAATTGTCAGGAAGTTGTGTGGTGTTTTTGTTTCGTTATTGTCTTACTGTGTTCTGATGGGACACACATGTAAATCCCACTCTTCAGTAAAGTTTTAAAGGAACAATTTTCAATCTTACTGTATTTACGCTTCTCCTAATCAGTTCAGATCGGGATTGATGCCTAAACATTTCTATAGCGCCACATTTCTGACTATGGAGCTGCCAGTTATGACTTCCCAGCACATGAGAACACAAAATAAAGTTTATATAGAATTTAATGATGTTTTTTTAACTGTGTGTGGATTTGTTAAAAACTCAATTCTCTCTGTTTTGTTGTTTCTGACTGTCAGGTTTATCTTCTCTTTACTGATTGTTTCGTTTTCCTTGGTCTTTGTGTTTTGTCGTGGTTGTTCTGGGTTAGCTGCTCTACAATGACTTTGATCCCCACCTCCAACTGAAGGTTGGACTTTTCAGTATTAGTAAAGGAATGGTCATCTTTTCAATCAAGCTCTTGATGAAACATTGAGTGCTGCTGTTCACTGAATAGAAGATAAAAATAAATCAAGTTCTGGTGACTTGAGTTGAATGAAATGTTCACGGTGGTGGGTGAATAAAGGCAAAGTTTTTATGTTTGTTTGATAAAACTGAAATAAACTCCATTCTCTGTTTTGTTGTTTCTGACTCTCAGTGACGTTTATTTGAAGCCAAAGCAGCATTTCGTGGAAGTCACGCCAGATTTAGAGAAGGTTGCTCAGTGAGAAATAGATTTGTCTTCAGACATCAAGACTCTGAAAGAGAAACCAAAATATTATTTCAACACACCCATAAACCTAGTTATTGTTCAAATTAAAGCAGGTATGACTACAAACCAAGCCTGATGCCAAACCCACAGTCTGTTCAAACACCTGCAGGCAGTTGCTCTAAGAGGCCAATAAATAAGAGACATCCCAGCATGCATGGGAACATTTGGCTTCTTTTAAATATTTAAGCATCATTTTTACTGACTGGACTGAACAGATTATTGCAGAAGAAAAGCAGCCATCTGTTTGTGTCTGCAACAACATGCTGGGGTCAATAAAAACAGTATCTTCTAGTTTGCAATAAAATTTAGGAGACATTATTAATTTAAATAAAACATTAAGAGATTCTTAGATTTTGTTTTGGAGTAGATGAAAAGTATCAGCCTATCTAAATAAGTCCATTTGCTCATATTTGGTTTACAAAACACAGTTATTGTAGCACATTTAAAATTCATGTATCCACTTTTCTTTAAACTATTAAGCATCCAACATTACTCTCTTAAAACCCAACAATGATTTAATCTGAACTGATCAACCTATTCATGGACAATTATGTTAATCTCCGCTTTGATCCTTCATGAATAATTTGACATGTGAGACAGTTTCTAATCAGGCTTTAAAATGTTAAATCTGACATTTTAATTAACTTTGTCCAAGTAAAGCTTTTCTCATATTTAGCCACAATCGTTTTCAATTTAGTCACATTAATTTGATTGTGATACAACTTTAACATGACTTTTCTAGATTTTCTTTCTCCTATTATTGAACAGCGCTACACAATGTGGCTTCTTGTTGCAAAAACTTATTCTTCGTACGTCTTTTCTTCCTCATTCTTCTAATTGAAAACATTGCATTCTGAATTTGTGTTTTCATTGAGGTTAGGATGCTGTGTGGCTTTATGATGTTCGTCTTGTTGGATGTATACGATGTGTAACCATAGCAACAAGAGTTTCAGGTGACTGACATCTCAAAGGCTCAAGCAATATTCAAATTAGGACCCCAATGATTAGTTAAGATGTGGAGAAAGATAAATATGAGGTGCAAATAATTTCTTTCCATAATGAGCAACATGAGTTCTGTGAAAAACACGATGGATGAACTTCAAATGCTAAAAATCACTTTCAACATGTGGTTACCCTATCTAGGCTTATGTTAAGACATCCAGGATCTCAAGAAAACACTGAACCTGCTCCAGGGAAGGAGCAAGTAGCAAGAGAAGAAAAAACATTGACATTTCATAGTAGCTTAAGCATCTGAGGATCAAGATAGATATTGTCCAAGCATAAAGTCCTGAGGCATTGAAACCTAGCAACACTCTGAGTGGTTCATGCCAAGGTTAAAACACCCAGACACAAGCTCAGCCTCTACACTAACAGATCTAACTAGATAGCAGATGCACTGAAGGATGGCTCAACCCAGAAGAACCAGATGATCAGGTCAAGAGTCAGCGTTCATTTAGGTCTCAAGGACAGAGGAGGAAAAGTGGTTTGAAGAAAGTAGTGAAGGAAGCCAACTATGGTACATCTGACAATTGATGACGTTCTATATTCTAAGTCACAAAGTTTTTAAAAGATGGACACAGTTAAAACACCCCATTAAATCCTCTATAAACTGATGCGGTGCACAGGTGATATATTTGCTGAAATTAAATGTCCCTGTGGATCAGATTACAGCCAGTAAATGAAAAGATCCTAAAAAACTCAGATATATGTGAGAAAGACGGCCACACAGCACAGAATATATTTGGCAGGAATTATGTACAGACCAACCCTGGCTCTGCAGCAGCCCTGAGGTTTGGGGAAACACAAAAAAGCTGACGTCTTAATTCACAGACAGGAACATCAGACTTCAGTTATAAAATAGTGGAACCGTTTGACATTAAGGAAAAAATGTCTTGTTTAGTTTCTTTGAGTTGTATTGCAAAAGTCTGTTTGCTGTTTAACTGTTTTTATTGACCCCAGCATGTTGTTGCAGACACAAACAGATGGCTGCTTTTCTTCTGCAATAATCTGTTCAGTCCAGTCAGTAAAAATGATGCTTAAATATTTAAAAGAAGCCAAATGTTCCCATGCATGCTGGGATGTCTCTTATTTATTGGCCTCTTAGAGCAACTGCCTGCAGGTGTTTGAACAGACTGTGGGTTTGGCATCATGCTTGGTTTGTATTCATACCTGCTTTAATTTGAACAATAACTGGGTTTATGGGTGTGTTGAAATAATATTTTGGTTTCTCTTTCAGAGTCTTGATGTCTGAAGACAAATCTATTTCTCACTGAGCAACCTTCTCTAAATCTGGCGTGACTTCCACGAAATGCTGCTTTGGCTTCAAATAAACGTCACTGAGAGTCAGAAACAACAAAACAGAGAATGGAGTTTATTTCAGTTTTATCAAACAAACATAAAAACTTTGCCTTTATTCACCCACCACCGTGAACATTTCATTCAACTCAAGTCACCAGAACTTGATTTATTTTTATCTTCTATTCAGTGAACAGCAGCACTCAATGTTTCATCAAGAGCTTGATTGAAAAGATGACCATTCCTTTACTAATACTGAAAAGTCCAACCTTCAGTTGGAGGTGGGGATCAAAGTCATTTGTAGAGCAGCTAACCCAGAACAACCACGACAAAACACAAAGACCAAGGAAAACTAAACAATCAGTAAAGAGAAGATAAACCTGACAGTCAGAAACAACAAAACAGAGAGAATTGAGTTTTTAACAAATCCACACACAGTTAAAAACACATCATTAAATTCTATATAAACTTTATTTTGTGTTCTCATGTGCTGGGAAGTCATAACTGGCAGCTCCATAGTCAGAAATGTGGCGCTAGAGAAATGTTTAGGCATCAATCCCGATCTGAACTGATTAGGAGAAGCGTAAATACAGTAAGATTGAAAATTGTTCCTTTAAAACTTTACTGAAGAGTGGGATTTACATGTGTGTCCCATCAGAACACAGTAAGACAATAACGAAACAAAAACACCACACAACTTCCTGACAATTAAAAAGTGACGAGTGAAATCAACAAAAAAACTAATATGTGCCTAAGAATTAAGATCACAAAAACAAGAGTTTAAAGTCTGGCCTAATCAAAGCTTGGACACAACCTCCACTAACGTAATGTTAGATGAATGTTTATTCAGAATGCAGAGGCGTCCTGTCTCTTTGGTTAGACATCTGAAAGACGAGCACATCGCTGCCAGCTGTCCATCCATCGGTTGAATGCTGCTCTGCTGAATATTAGCAGGTGCAGTGAGGAACAATCTCTGTTCTTTGACTAAACTACAGTTATATACAAGAAATTACAATATGCGTTCTGATGAGGCTCATTTGTCAGATTAAAAGAACCTCATAAAAATAACAATCGTTAAGCAGGTATTAAACATACTTTTCATTTAACCCACATCACTTTATTAAAAAGGGTTATTTTTATTGATCTGATGTAATATTCGAATCTTAAATATCATGTTTTGATTTGCTATAAGAGGAAAATCATCATAATTAGCAGAATAAAACGTTTAAAAACATCAGTCTGTGTAATTAATCCATAGAATGTTTTTCACTTAGTGAATTAAGTTACAGAAATAAATGAACATTTCAATAATATTCAAATTTACTGAATGGGTCTGTAAATCAGTGGGACATTCTCAGTTTTTTGTCCTGTTCCAAGCAGTTGCCAGACTGGCTGGATAAATAAACCAGTCTGCGTATTGTTTCAGTCAGGATGCAACAGACAATTCGAGGAACGTCGGTTTTGGGTCCATATTTTAAGGGGATTCTTGTGTTGGTTTATCTTCTCTTTACTGATTGTTTAGTTTTCCTTGGTCTTTGTGTTTTGTCGTGGTTGTTCTGGGTTAGCTGCTCTACAATGACTTTGATCCCCACCTCCAACTGAAGGTTGGACTTTTCAGTATTAGTAAAGGAATGGTCATCTTTTCAATCAAGCTCTTGATGAAACATTGAGTGCTGCTGTTCACTGAATAGAAGATAAAAATAAATCAAGTTCTGGTGACTTGAGTTGAATGAAATGTTCACGGTGGTGGGTGAATAAAGGCAAAGTTTTTATGTTTGTTTGATAAAACTGAAATAAACTCCATTCTCTGTTTTGTTGTTTCTGACTCTCAGTGACGTTTATTTGAAGCCAAAGCAGCATTTCGTGGAAGTCACGCCAGATTTAGAGAAGGTTGCTCAGTGAGAAATAGATTTGTCTTCAGAAAACTAAACAATCAGTAAAGAGAAGATAAACCAACACAAGAATCCCCTTAAAATATGGACCCAAAACCGACGTTCCTCGAATTGTCTGTTGCATCCTGACTGAAACAATACGCAGACTGGTTTATTTATCCAGCCAGTCTGGCAACTGCTTGGAACAGGACAAAAAACTGAGAATGTCCCACTGATTTACAGACCCATTCAGTAAATTTGAATATTATTGAAATGTTCATTTATTTCTGTAACTTAATTCACTAAGTGAAAAACATTCTATGGATTAATTACACAGACTGATGTTTTTAAACGTTTTATTCTGCTAATTATGATGATTTTCCTCTTATAGCAAATCAAAACATGATATTTAAGATTCGAATATTACATCAGATCAATAAAAATAACCCTTTTTAATAAAGTGATGTGGGTTAAATGAAAAGTATGTTTAATACCTGCTTAACGATTGTTATTTTTATGAGGTTCTTTTAATCTGACAAATGAGCCTCATCAGAACGCATATTGTAATTTCTTGTATATAACTGTAGTTTAGTCAAAGAACAGAGATTGTTCCTCACTGCACCTGCTAATATTCAGCAGAGCAGCATTCAACCGATGGATGGACAGCTGGCAGCGATGTGCTCGTCTTTCAGATGTCTAACCAAAGAGACAGGACGCCTCTGCATTCTGAATAAACATTCATCTAACAGTACGTTAGTGGAGGTTGTGTCCAAGCTTTGATTAGGCCAGACTTTAAACTCTTGTATTTGTGATCTTAATTCTTAGGCACATATTAGTTTTTTTGTTGATTTCACTCGTCACTTTTTAATTGTCAGGAAGTTGTGTGGTGTTTTTGTTTCGTTATTGTCTTACTGTGTTCTGATGGGACACACATGTAAATCCCACTCTTCAGTAAAGTTTTAAAGGAACAATTTTCAATCTTACTGTATTTACGCTTCTCCTAATCAGTTCAGATCGGGATTGATGCCTAAACATTTCTCTAGCGCCACATTTCTGACTATGGAGCTGCCAGTTATGACTTCCCAGCACATGAGAACACAAAATAAAGTTTATATAGAATTTAATGATGTGTTTTTAACTGTGTGTGGATTTGTTAAAAACTCAATTCTCTCTGTTTTGTTGTTTCTGACTGTCAGGTTTATCTTCTCTTTACTGATTGTTTAGTTTTCCTTGGTCTTTGTGTTTTGTCGTGGTTGTTCTGGGTTAGCTGCTCTACAAATGACTTTGATCCCCACCTCCAACTGAAGGTTGGACTTTTCAGTATTAGTAAAGGAATGGTCATCTTTTCAATCAAGCTCTTGATGAAACATTGAGTGCTGCTGTTCACTGAATAGAAGATAAAAATAAATCAAGTTCTGGTGACTTGAGTTGAATGAAATGTTCACGGTGGTGGGTGAATAAAGGCAAAGTTTTTATGTTTGTTTGATAAAACTGAAATAAACTCCATTCTCTGTTTTGTTGTTTCTGACTCTCAGTGACGTTTATTTGAAGCCAAAGCAGCATTTCGTGGAAGTCACGCCAGATTTAGAGAAGGTTGCTCAGTGAGAAATAGATTTGTCTTCAGACATCAAGACTCTGAAAGAGAAACCAAAATATTATTTCAACACACCCATAAACCCAGTTATTGTTCAAATTAAAGCAGGTATGACTACAAACCAAGCCTGATGCCAAACCCACAGTCTGTTCAAACACCTGCAGGCAGTTGCTCTAAGAGGCCAATAAATAAGAGACATCCCAGCATGCATGGGAACATTTGGCTTCTTTTAAATATTTAAGCATCATTTTTACTGACTGGACTGAACAGATTATTGCAGAAGAAAAGCAGCCATCTGTTTGTGTCTGCAACAACATGCTGGGGTCAATAAAAACAGTTAAACAGCAAACAGACTTTTGCAATGCAACTCAAAGAAACTAAACAAGACATTTTTTCCTTAATGTCAAACGGTTCCACTATTTTATAACTGAAGTCTGATGTTCCTGTCTGTGAATTAAGACGTCAGCTTTTTTGTGTTTCCCCAAACCTCAGGGCTGCTGCAGAGCCAGGGTTGGTCTGTACATAATTCCTGCCAAATATATTCTGTGCTGTGCGGCCGTCTTTCTCACATATATCTGAGTTTTTTAGGATCTTTTCATTTACTGGCTGTAATCTGATCCACAGGGACATTTAATTTCAGCAAATATATCACCTGTGCACCGCATCAGTTTATAGAGGATTTAATGGGGTGTTTTAACTGTGTCCATCTTTTAAAAACTTTGTGACTTAGAATATAGAACGTCATCAATTGTCAGATGTACCCTAGTTGGCTTCCTTCACTACTTTCTTCAAACCACTTTTCCTCCTCTGTCCTTGAGACCTAAATGAACGCTGACTCTTGACCTGATCATCTGGTTCTTCTGGGTTGAGCCATCCTTCAGTGCATCTGCTATCTAGTTAGATCTGTTAGTGTAGAGGCTGAGCTTGTGTCTGGGTGTTTTAACCTTGGCATGAACCACTCAGAGTGTTGCTAGGTTTCAATGCCTCAGGACTTTATGCTTGGACAATATCTATCTTGATCCTCAGATGCTTAAACTACTATGAAATGTCAATGTTTTTTCTTCTCTTGCTACTTTCTCCTTCCCTGGAGCAGGTTCAGTGTTTTCTTGAGATCCTGGATGTCTTAACATAAGCCTAGATAGGGTAACCACATGTTGAAAGTGATTTTTAGCATTTGAAGTTCATCCATTGTGTTTTTCACAGAACTCATGTTGCTCATTATGGAAAGAAATTATTTGCACCTCATATTTATCTTTCTCCACATCTTAACTAATCATTGGGGTCCTAATTTGAATATTGCTTGAGCCTTTGAGATGTCAGTCACCTGAAACTCTTGTTGCTATGGTTACACATCGTATACATCCAACAAGACGAACATCATAAAGCCACACAGCATCCTAACCTCAATGAAAACACAAATTCAGAATGCAATGTTTTCAATTAGAAGAATGAGGAAGAAAAGACGTACGAAGAATAAGTTTTTGCAACAAGAAGCCACATTGTGTAGCGCTGTTCAATAATAGGAGAAAGAAAATCTAGAAAAGTCACGTTAAAGTTGTATCACAATCAAATTAATGTGACTAAATTGAAAACGATTGTGGCTAAATATGAGAAAAGCTTTACTTGGACAAAGTTAATTAAAATGTCAGATTTAACATTTTAAAGCCTGATTAGAAACTGTCTCACATGTCAAATTATTCATGAAGGATCAAAGCGGAGATTAACATAATTGTCCATGAATAGGTTGATCAGTTCAGATTAAATCATTGTTGGGTTTTAAGAGAGTAATGTTGGATGCTTAATAGTTTAAAGAAAAGTGGATACATGAATTTTAAATGTGCTACAATAACTGTGTTTTGTAAACCAAATATGAGCAAATGGACTTATTTAGATAGGCTGATACTTTTCATCTACTCCAAAACAAAATCTAAGAATCTCTTAATGTTTTATTTAAATTAATAATGTCTCCTAAATTTTATTGCAAACTAGAAGATACTGTTTTTATTGACCCCAGCATGTTGTTGCAGACACAAACAGATGGCTGCTTTTCTTCTGCAATAATCTGTTCAGTCCAGTCAGTAAAAATGATGCTTAAATATTTAAAAGAAGCCAAATGTTCCCATGCATGCTGGGATGTCTCTTATTTATTGGCCTCTTAGAGCAACTGCCTGCAGGTGTTTGAACAGACTGTGGGTTTGGCATCAGGCTTGGTTTGTAGTCATACCTGCTTTAATTTGAACAATAACTAGGTTTATGGGTGTGTTGAAATAATATTTTGGTTTCTCTTTCAGAGTCTTGATGTCTGAAGACAAATCTATTTCTCACTGAGCAACCTTCTCTAAATCTGGCGTGACTTCCACGAAATGCTGCTTTGGCTTCAAATAAACGTCACTGAGAGTCAGAAACAACAAAACAGAGAATGGAGTTTATTTCAGTTTTATCAAACAAACATAAAAACTTTGCCTTTATTCACCCACCACCGTGAACATTTCATTCAACTCAAGTCACCAGAACTTGATTTATTTTTATCTTCTATTCAGTGAACAGCAGCACTCAATGTTTCATCAAGAGCTTGATTGAAAAGATGACCATTCCTTTACTAATACTGAAAAGTCCAACCTTCAGTTGGAGGTGGGGATCAAAGTCATTTGTAGAGCAGCTAACCCAGAACAACCACGACAAAACACAAAGACCAAGGAAAACGAAACAATCAATAAAGAGGAGATAAACCAACACAAGAATCCCCTTAAAATATGGACCCAAAACCGACATTCCTCGAATTGTCTGTTGCATCCTGACTGAAACAGTACGCAGACTGGTTTATTTATCCAGCCAGTCTGTTAACTGCTTGGAACAGGACTGGCTGTGGCAAATCAGGAACAAATCTATCCCGGGTCGTTTTGAGTAATTAACAGATCCTGAAAGAATGGAGTCTAAGCTTTCCAATGATGTCAAACTTGTGGAAATTGAAAAAGAATTGAAGAAGATATGACCATCTGAATGTCTGCAATCGCCTTGTTTTCTCTCCCTGAAAGCAGGGTGATGACAAAAGCTGCTAATGTGAATAACTTTGAATAGCCCACCTCCCCCAACTGTTTGTGAACAGAAGCTCCAACTGACTGCAACAGGCATCTGTCACTGAACTCATAGTATTTTTCTATGTAAAGATAATTTACAGCACTGCATTACAATTTATTATTTATATTATTTATGTCTGCAAATTGCATCATGACTGCACCCTAATGTCTGCATCCTGGTGATTGTTTCCTTTCCTCTTGTTTTTAGATAGGTCCTGTCTGACTGCTCACACTGAGTCTGGTTCTGGTTCTGCTGGAGGTTTCTTCCTGTTAAAAGGGAGTTTTTCCTCTCCACTGTCGCTACATGCATGCTCAGTATGAGGGATTGCTGCAAAGTCAACACCAGTGACTGTCCACTGTCTCTACATGCTCATCCAGGAGGAGTGAATGCTGCAAGTCACTGACTGGATGCAATCTGCTGGGTTTCCTTAGATAGAAAAACTTTTTATCCAATTTGAATAAATAACTGAATCTGACTGAACTGTTCAATGATTAGGATTAATTGGAATGTATGAACCTGACTGTTGTGAAGTGCCTTGAGACTTGTGTTGTGAATTGGAGCTATATAAATAAAACTGAATTGAATTGAATAAATCTCACTTAAAGTTCCAGTCTATTAAATGTTCTGCCTCAGGTAGAGTTTGAAGTCCTATCTCACAGCAATTAGCAAAATATCAGGGTAATATGGATGTGTTATTCTTAATATGTAATTTGAAATGTCCAAAGATTATTGTAGCATGCAGAAATATAGTTTATCGGTCTTCATTTTATGTGTGCAGGTATGAATAGAGCTATGGGCTAATAGTTTACACCTTTTAAATACATGTTAATCTAGAAGAGGCTGGTGCTGCAGCTACTTAATCTCTACCCATCAAATTTCATGTCTGCAAATGTGATTTTTATTTACAACTCTATACACATTACAAATTGCCAAAACGCCAATGTCACAGTGTCACACCATTGTTCTTGTCTGTGTGCTATTCTGTTGTGCTTTGTGGTGCTGGGCACGTAATGTCCTTTGCTTCATCGGAACAGAAAGGCCTGATCTTTGAATAAAGATAAGTCTGTCTGTCCGTGGCCAGTCCAGGTGCAGGCAGGGCAGGAACACAGACGACAGGGGGTAGAACGTCCGGGTCACACAGCAGCTGAAAGCTAACAGGCTCTGTGTCACTGAGTCCTAGCTGGGGCCACACCAGGTCTTTTGGCATCAAAGCTGTTAATAAAAGCACACAAAAGACAATTAAAATATTCTATGTCTCTTTTATTTGTTATTGACAAATACAGATTGTGGAAGTCCGCATAATAGAAACCTGAAGTGCTGATAACTCTTGATCTGTGGGAGCTTTCAGAAGTAGGGACTCAGGTGTGCCTGCCAGTCAAACGTGTTGACTAACACGGTGCCATCTTCCAGTCCGACCAGCTGTGGGATGTTGAGGCGACTTTCTGGCAAGCTGTTTTCCACTACCTGTACACAGAAGGACCATAATAGAAATAAGCATATTAGTTTTCATGTATATGACTGAATTTCTTCTTTGATTTTCTATCTGATGGAATAGACTTACTTTGGCGATATCTGCCAATGTGCTGACCCTGGTCCTCTTGTATGCTTGTTTGATAAGTCCAAAGCCGCAGTCCGGGGCAAATTTGGTGTGGCCAGCAATCAGGAAGTGGATGTTTAGTGTGGAGTGAAGCTTGTGTGCAACACGCCAGATGCCATACCACAGCATAAAATTGTATTTGATTTGCCCAGTGCAGTTGTCACAATGAAGATCCACATCAGTTTCTCTAACTCGGAAATGAGTGAAGAAGTGGTGCATGTAGCTGATGACTTCATTGCTCCCCTTCCCTGATGACATGCCTTCATCAATCAGGAAATTCACCTGTTTCTGCAGGCCATCACAAGAGATACCAAAAAGTCCACAGTTCCGTGGTGTCAGGAAGTACATTGGCCCAGGCTGCAGTGGGTTCGAGGGGAAGTGCATCTGATGAAGACAGAGGACAAAAAAAAAACAAGGATTAGATTAAACAAAAGCTGTGTATCATTAAAGCAGTCTTATGTTTATACTTTATAAGAAAAAAAAAGTGCAATGTGGAACAAATACCTGCTGTGCAAAGTCAAAGCTGTAGTGGATCCTGATCTTCTTACTTGAAGGTGGGGAGGGGCCGATGGACAATTGACAGTTGTCGCAGGTCTTTTTGCAGGAAGCAGTCATCTCGTTGTAGACGGCCCTCTCTTTTTGAACAAGCTGAAGATGATCCTGTTGCTTCTTGATTGCTGCAGTCTTCCTCTCCTCTGGAAGGTTTGCCTTTCTTATAAGCTGGTCATTATTCTGTTGGCACGGCCAGCAGAGGTCGGTGCAGGGCTTACAGCTTCTTATGTGTGGGAGTAGCTGGGTCCAAAGCACCTTGAAGCTTGATTTAGCAATTGCACGCTCACCTAAAAGAAAGATATCACAGGGTTATTAATTTTTGATGAAGGTTTTACATCACTGGTCATTAGAAGAATTTCACTGTTCTATAAAAATATATTTTTATACATACCAAGCTCCTTAGCAGACTTCATATAGAGACCCCACACTGAGGCCTTTGACACATGTGTTGGCAGTAGCTTCACATGCCTATCCCTGTGGCCAGGATGCCGACCAGGCAGCATGATGGCGTGATCCTCAGCATAGTTCTTTGTGAACTCCAAAACTCTGCGGAGTTGCTCACTGCTGATAAAATGGGGATCCTGTGGCTGCTGGCTCCTTAAGCGGGGTCTTGCATCGTTCTCATCAAAGTGTCTGATGATGTCCGTCCAAGTGGCTTTACAGATTCTGAGCAGGGGAAACAAAGGAAATATTCAGCTAATGGTTTAGACAAAAAAAACTCTTGTTGTGACCACTGATTACCCAGCACAGGGGTGATCAGTGTTCACAACAGCAGTTTTTTGGCTAGCGTAGATATACGAGGTTAGCAGGGAATCTTTGTATCCCATGTGAAAATTGACTTGAGTGGGGAGAGGGGGGTTGTATTTTTGATCTAAGCTTGAGGTTGTGTTTTTTTTCTTTCCCCTGCGCTAGGTGATCGGTGGTCACAAAAAGAGTTTTTTGGCTAGCGTAGCTACACGAGGTTAGCAGGCAATCATTGTATCCCATGTGAAAATTGACGGAGCCAAAGAAAGCCACTACAGAAATGAGCTGAGGCTTTTCCCCTCCCCAAAATGTAAATACAAGCTGGCTGAGTTTTAGGCTGAAAACAAGCCGAGTTTAAACATGTAATTTACCATTTTAAAACCTCCGAAACTGTCATTTAAAGAACTGAGTGGATACTTCATAATTTCAACTTGTACATTTTGCAATAAAACAAAGATCACTATTTTCTCAGAAATTGACAGTTTTTCCTAATTTTCTCCGTTTGTGCTCTGCCGACTTGTTCCTGGTTTTCCCGTGGCGCATCACTAATTGTTTTTACTGACCCCAGCCTTTTGCTGCAGACACAAACAGATGGCTCCTTTTCTTCTGGCTTAAGGTGTACATGTGTGTTGTCCTTCCAAAACCGAACGTTTAACAGTTTTGTTTGCTCCTTTGATGATGGGGAGATTAGGCATAAATTAAGTTAAATTTCACACCATAAACTATACCACTTCCACCTTGCTTCCACAAAGCACCTCAGAAAGGTTATTACTCCTCTGCAGTAGAATTGAGCAAAGTCTAGTCAAGATATCCTATAGCTCACAACCACTTTTGCAAAACTAAAAAATCTCACAATAACGGTCATAAGTTCCAAGGGTGTCACAATTGTTCACTCTGGGCCAAAGTGATATATGTCATTTTAAGGCCCACCCAGGGACGCCAATTATGTAAGGATTATAATTCCTGGTGAATGAATGTGTATCAAAAATTATAATTAAAAATCCTAATTCAGAAAAATAATTGTTATTTACCAAAATCATTGCCTACAAATAGAAATCAGAGATGCACTCTGGTGTGATGATGGGCTCACAGCTCCTAATAATTAAAATTAGTTAATTACCATTAATAATTTATCATTATTAACCAAAATCACGCTGAATGTCACTGTTTATTATCTGCTCCACCGATTGGTGGGAAACACTAACCTTTTGACAGATAAATCACTCTTGCACAAAATAAACACAAACGCTTCCTCTTTATCAATGTGAACATTTATGGAATCAACAGCCCTGATACACTTTGCTATTCTGATTCAATAATCTTCACCTAATCAAGCATGCATAATTCTACAAAAAGGGCTAAAAAACTAACCAAATAAAAATAAAAACAACATTGAGAGTCTATGAAGATCAAACCAGCAGTTTAGATCCCCCAAATTCTGCCCTAGGGCAGACTGACAGAAGCGAGGTTGCCATACAATCTGCGCCACCAGACCGCCAGGGTGGTTGAAGTCTCTTGCCCAAGAACACAACAGCTAAGATGGACAGAGCAGGGGTTCAAACCCCTACTACCTAAGCCCCAAAGGACACCTCGCCTTATCATTTCTCAGCTTATCAACAATATGCTGGTTCTCAACTCCTCCTCCAACAACCTAGTAACTACTTTCAGAGACATTCTCCACTCTCCACCCTGGTTTACCTCAGGTCTTACTAAAGGCGGAAGGACGACAGCTGGAGTACCTTATAAAAAACAAACAAACTCCCAATTCATGGGAGAATGAACATTTACAGAATCCACCTCAATTTCTATGGAGACAAAATCAAAACAGCCAAATCCAACTACTACTCCAACTTAGTAAATGAAAACCTCACCAATTCTATGATCCTCTTTTCTCTCTTCAATCAGATGATCAAACTTTCGAACTCTGTCTCCCCACATGTATTCCAGTGACACCTGCATCTCCCTGTTCTCATTTTTAATGACAAAATTATTAATATTAATCAGCACATCAACTCCGTTGTCCTACCAAGCCTCTCCTTTGAGCCTTCGTCTCTTTCTTACAATCAGCCCTTCTCATGTTTCATCCTCCCTGACATGGCCTCCATCTCAAACCTCTTCTCCATCTACCTTTCTCCTTGATCCCTTTCCCACAATTAAACAAATCCTGCGTCCTATATGCAACCTTGCATTTATCTTGAAAATCCTTAAAAAAACACTTCAATTCAATTCAATTCAGTTTACTTGTCTCTTAATCCACTCCTATGTAACCTCCAACAATTTATATAAGCAGTTCAATTCTGGTTTTCCCTCCCGCCATAACACTGAAATGGCCATGATTAAAATCAACAACGACCTCCTCTTGGCAACAGTAGACTATTTTTCCTGATTAAGTAGAAGTTCTCTAGATGTGTAGAGCGCCATTTTCTGTCCAATTTTCTGACATTGTGCTTTAAAGTACGCAGCCCTGAATAAAACCAGTGAACCAGTCTCTTATGACTAATTACCTTCTTTTTCAGAAGGCTATATTGTCTAATGCACCACGCAGTGAGGAAGTAACACTATGAACAAGAGAATCAATTTGTGAAGGGGAAAAAACTAAATTATCACCTTCATCTGTGTTTTTCTGTTTTGAGGAAATTAAACATGAAACAGATTCTTCAAAGGTTGGTACAGCATTGTCTGATAATGATCTATTCTAATATAATTTTCTTTAAGGTGTGGAGTACTCCGTTAAATTAAACTCAAAGGTTATTAAAAATGTTCAGATGGGACAGGGTTATGAGGAAATATTGTTATTTCATTGGTGGTGGGGCCTGTGGGCTTGTCGCTGCAGCTCCCTGAGGCTTCTGCACTGAGACTGCTGGGTGGTTCCCCTGAGGTTCTCCTCTGCTCGTCTTTGGAGGTTTGCATGTTGACATGGAAAGTGATAGAGTAAATATAGCCTTTAATGCTATCTTAGACTCAATTAGTTTTGATCAAAAAATAAGCAAACCAACCCACCTTTGTCTTCATTCTCTGGACCTTGTGTTGACATATGGAATTAAGTCCAATGAAATAACAATATTTCCTCATAACCCTGTCCTGTCTGAACATTTTTAATAACCATTGAGTTTAATGTCATGTGCCAGCCTGCTTCAAGTCCTCCATCATTGTCCTTGTTCCCAAGAAGCCAAGGACCACAGGGCTTAATGACTACAGACTCGTTGCCCTGACCTCTGTGGTGATAAGGTCCTTTGAGCGCCTTGTGCTCTCACACCTAAAAGACATCACCGACCCCCTCCTGGACCCCCTGCAGTTTGCCTACAGAGCCAACCGGTCTGTAGATGATGCAGTCAACCTAGCCCTTCACTTCATCCTCCAGCACCTGGACTCCACAGGAACCTACGCCAGGATCCTGTTTGTGGATTTTAGCTCTGCCTTCAACACCATCGTTCCAGCTCTGCTCCAGGAGAAGGTCTTCCAGCTGAGTGTGCCCGACCCCACCTGCAGGTGGATCACTGACTTCCTGTCTGACAGGAAGCAGCGTGTGAGGCTGGGGAAGCACGTCTCAGACTCCCTGACCATCAGCTCCGGTTCCCCCCAAGGCTGTGTTCTCTCTCCTCTGCTCTTCTCCCTGTACACCAACAGCTGCACCTCCAGTCACCAGTCTGTCAAGCTTCTGAAGTTTGCGGACAACACTACTCTGATCTCTGATGGTGACGAGTCCGCATACAGATGGGAGGTGGACCATCTGTTGGACTGGTGCAGCCAGAACAACCTTGAGCTCAACGCTCTAAAGACAGTGGAGATGGTTGTGGACTTCAGGCAGAACCCAGCCCCACCTGCCTCCATCACCCTCTGTGACTCCACAATTGACACTGTGGAATCTTTCCGCTTCCTGGGAACCATCATCTCCCAGGATCTCAAGTGGGAGCCAAACATCAGCTCCCTCATCAAGAAAGCCCAGCAGAGGATGTTCTTCCTGTGGCAGCTGAAGAAATTCAACCTGCCAAAGACTATGATGGTGCACTTCTACACAGCCATCATTGAGTCCATCCTCACCTCCTCCATCACCATCTGGTACGCCGCTGCTACAGCCAAGGATAAGGGCAGGCTGCAGCGTGTCATTCGGTCTGCTGAGAAGGTGATTGGCTGCAGTCTACTGTGGCTCCAGGAACTGTACACCTCCAGGACCCTGAAGCGGGCAGGGAAGATTCTGGCTGATCCCTCCCACCCCGGTCACAGACTCTTTGAGACTCTCCCCTCTGGCAGGAGGCTGCGGTCCATCCGGACCAAAACCTCACGCCACAAGAACAGTTTTTTCCCATCTGCCACCAGCCTGGTTAACAAAGCCCGAAACCACCCTGACACTCTCCCTCCCCCCCACACCCCCTTTTTTTGCTGACAGGACACCTGTAACCTGTAACTCTATGCATTACATTAACGCTCAGCTTGGACTCCTGCTTTACTTGCACTGCCATACTTGCACACTGATCACCTGCACTGTTGTACCGCTCTCACATCTTATACTGCTCTACATTTACTCTCACTCACTTAAAACTGTGCACATATATTTATATTTATATTGTAGCTGTATTTATACTGTTTAATTTGAGTACTGTATTGCACCGATTACGCCAAAACAAATTTCTTGTATGTCCAAAAACGTACTTGGCAATAAGGCTTTTCTGATTCTGATTGGGCTATGCCGGAGCAGACCCAGCCATTGACCCAGAGACCCTAAGGCACATTGCCCGCCAGCAAAGGCCTAACAGAGCCAGGGGGCCCAGGCCCCACCAAGCAGCCACCGGGAGTGAGCCAGCACAGACCCAATCACCCAGCCCCCAAATCCAAATGCCGGTGATCACACATCCAAAAAGAGGATGCAATCCCCCCACCACACATTCTGCAACTCCCCTGTGCTTCCCCCCAGCCTGTTGCCCCGACGCAACCAGAGTTGCCCCAGTATGCCGGCCACATACACACCCGCATGGCATACCCCCACCCCTTTAAAATATAACCCTGAGAACCGGGACCAACACCCCCAGCCCCCCCAGAACTGTCCAAACCCTCAAACCCAGTCCTGATACACAGCCCATGACTGAAGAAGCCACTGAACCCCAACAAAGAGGAACCAGCTAGAAGCATGCAGCAGTGATCAAGAGCAGGCCCCACTCCAGCAAAAACAGCCGACCTGCCAGCTCAGGGCAACAGGAATATGCAGCATAAAATAGGGCACATGACCAACATGCACAAACATCCTGGACCCACGGTGCAGAACAAACAGGGCACCCAGTCCCCGACCCCGCAGACCAGCACCTGATCGCAGCCACAACCAGGCCAGCAGAACAATAAAACTTGCCCAACAAGTCAGCCAACAAGCCCCACCCGACCTAAAACGACAGGCTCACTCAAATGCAAACCCCCAGCCAGTGTGACGTTAGCACATGCATCCATCTATAGAAAAATTTACTAAAACTGCCAGCACCAGCCAGGCAGTCAAGCAGACCCTGCAACGTGCCACACCACCCACCACCATGCCCAAGGGAAAGACATCAGCCCAGGAAACCGAAGAGCGCCACAGAAAGGCCACAGCCCGCACCGCAAAGTGGCCACACGCGATGTGCAGAACCACCATCATCAAGGTGAGCTAAGCAAAAACAATGGAGTCAAGCCAGGCAACAGCTCCCCCCAAGCCAATGCCACAACAACAACACACTTCCTTTTATAAGTCTGTAGGGACACGTGGAAAACCGGCAACCTCAAGCACGCACTACCCACCAGGAACTAGACAGCAGACAAGCAAACCCCACCCCAGTATAAGGCTGAGAAGCCTGATGCAACCACTAAGCCCACCAACTCCTGCCCTGCCGCACCCACATACTATGGCCAGAGCCAAACCGCACAGGACCACCACCCCCATGGAAGTGCACTCCTGCAAGAGGACCCACACATCCACACCCAGAAGCATATGCCTGACACCAATACACCAGCCAGAAGCAGCCCTGCGAGAAAACCCACACCTAAGCCCAAAAAAGGCAGAGAGCCCACATAGCTGAAACCAAAACCCACTGAGAAGCCGAGACCACCCCACCCCAAAAACAACTCAGCACACCCGCCCAAACCATGCAGACCCCTCTGGTCCCTCCTCAAAATCGAATTGGAACTCAGAATCTTCGGAATAGGCACCCAAACAGACCCAAACAATGCTTAACCCCACCCAAGGCTGACCGCCCACCCCTACCCCAGAAGAAAAGCTACACCCACTCCAACATTCAAACCAAACAACTCCCAGAACAAATAAGACATTAGACACCCAGGTTGACATCACCCCTCCCACAGACCCTTTGCCCAGCCAGCAGAATGCACTCCCTGAAGAGGGAGCACCTGCAATGAGATGGTACCTCCCTGCTGGTTTAGTAGGCCCCCCAGGTCCACAACCCTAAAGCCCTGAGCACCTAAGACCAACCCATGAGCAGCTAGGTCACCAGGCCATTAACCTGTCGGCACATGCCCCCCAGAGGCATCAAATGCAGCTCCCAGATGCCACCTACGAGAGCCACCAAAGGCCCACTCCGGTGGAGGCTAAAGCCTCCAGCCCCTGATCCCCAAGTGACACCAACCCAAAGGCAGCCCAGATGCCCCAAACCAAGACACCCCCTCAGCTACAACGCCCCGCAGGACAAAGCTAAGGGTCCGCCATCCCCACTAGGTAATGGAGCCAATCAAAGGAGCCCAGAGAGATTGATCTGATGTGGAGGTAGAGGCTGTCTCAAGACTAATACAATCCAACAAAATGTTTCTATGCTGGTTCTTAGTTTTCTTAGCTATAGGATAAGGCAGTGAAAACCATGTGAACTGTATTTGTCTCCATGGTGACTTCATCTAAGTTGCCCAACAATCAAACTGAGGGGGAAAGTGAAACATTAACTCTGAGACAAGTCTTAACATGTCTGGCACCAGATCCTCTGAATAAGTGTACAAAACTATAGTACAAGACGGTGCAAAACCCTTCCTGAACATCTGTTGACCTGTATAGTGAAGGATTTTATATTGTATTAATTGTAAACCGAGGATACTAGTCATTTAAAAAAAATCTTTAATATATCTCAGACCAGACGTTTTGGTCAAAGTCGACTGATAAATTCGCCTCCCATTTCATAATAGAAAGAGATTATTCATCTATTTTAGACATTGTCCTGTGTATTTTAGACAGTAATTGGGGGGGGGGGTTTAAAAATCAGGAACTCTAATACATTTGATGGTGTTTGTAACAATCGGAGGTCACCAAAGTTAGTGTTGCTTCGGTGTGTAAGTTTGCCAAAACAATGTCAGACTAATTTTCTCTGGTCCCCTCCCTGATCTGACCAGTGACAACATATCTGGTTGTCTAGGTGGGGTCCAGAAAATGATGTGGGCTACATTGATAATTGGTAAACATTTTGGGTTAAAACTTGTCTCTATGAGATATTCCTTCAGCTGTATTTTCTCAGTTAATTAGTTATATAAATTGTAATGACTATAGTCTGTTTTAAGATGTTTTGTATGAATATTTCTTAATAGCTCCTAAAAACAAAACTCTATGAGCTATACCTACATAAATAAAGGTGAAATAAAAATAATTATGCTTTGGCAATACTTCATCAGAACCAAGTTGAACTTTTCATGGAAATAATAACATGATAAAGCTGAATTTGCAGGAATTAAAGGCAGAACTGAGGCTTTCCTTTGCTCCTGGTAAGAGCCTCTATGGTTGGAGTTATAAGGTCAGGAGAAGAAGAACAACAGCTAAGAGTCCACAATCACAGAGACCTTTAGTGCTGAATGGTAGAAGGATTTTATTGCAAGGGAAGGATACTCACTCATCACAGTGCAGCACCAGAACTGAGAGACCTACCTCCATGATTTTCAGCGTGTGGTCACCTGATAGCTCCGTTCTTTTTGTTGTTTGACAAGGTGACAACTTTCAGGTTGTTTCTGAAGGAGTCACTTATGTATTCATTATGTCAGGATCTGTCTGTTAGGTTTTTGTGTTGTTAACTTTCTACTCAGCCAGGCGCTTTTCTGTTCATTCCTGGTTCCTTCTGGATAGTTTTGTTGTTTTTCTGTGTTCTGGTGTTAGATACGTTTAGTTATATTCTGATAGATCTGGTTCTTGTTTATGTACTTAAGTCTAGTCATTGTTTTCTTGTATTCTGATCACCTCCATGCTCTCCTTGCTCATTTGTGTTAATTGGTCACTCCTTCAGTTCTCTGGCATCCCTGGTCTGGTCACCAGCTGTTTCACATTCTCCTGATTAGCTCCTCTCCCAGTTCATTGGTTCTCACTCCACTTCCCTCAGTTTATAAGCTTTCTGGTTTGCATTGTTCTCCACTGGTTCCTTCCATTAACACCTCATTACCTACCCTGTGTCTTTACCCTGGTCCAGTCCTGTTGCCTTCCAGTCTGCTGCCTGATTTTCATGTGGTTTATGTTTTTCACCTGCCTGAGTTCCTGTGCCTGGTCCACTGTAAGTTTGTTTGAGATTTATTGAGATGTTTTGGTCCAGGTTCTGTTCCAGGACTTGTAAGCGAGGAGCCGAGGGAAACCAGTTGGTTTGTTCTGACCAGCTTAGGAGGAATCCGAGAGTCCGATCTCTGTCCAGGAAGGCCAGTTACACTGTGGAAGGAGATCAACCTTTAAGAGGAGAAAATGCAACAAGGGGTTAGCTGGGAGCAAAACAGCAAGAGCAAACGTTCGGTCATAGAGGCTAGAGGTACCACGAAGGAAGACACTCAGGTGTCAGCTGATCAGCAACCAGCTCCTCTTAAGCTCCTGCTGGAAAGGTCTGATGAGGTCCAGCTGTGCTGCACAGGCTGCTCAGCCCCACCCTCATGCAAATCTGCAGCTTCAGGAAAACATGTGAGAGAAAACAGAACCAGGAGCAGATCTCTGACAATCATAACTTTTCCATCCTCAATTAGCATACTTAAATTTTGGATGTGTTCTTTTATGGTGTGAAACAAGGATCAATTTTTGAATTGAGAGTTGTTTGAAGACCTTATATTACAAATAATATTCAATAATACAAATATTTCAAAAGGTATAAGATGCAATGTTTTTTTTTGTTTTCTTGTCCCTTGATGTGCTTATTATTTATTAATCTGGTCTGAACACACCTAGAAGAATTTCTTTTCAGGACAGCTAGTGGTCAAACACAATAAGTCTGTTGACAGCGTGTTTGGTATGTGCATTAATGCTTCTCCATACAGTGTTGTTACTTGGGTGTGGTACCGGGACATAAATGAAGAGTGGCCGCATTGTTTCCAGTAAATACTTTTATATTCGTGCTAAGCAAAACTCACATTGACAACACTATGACATTTGAGGTTTGTCTCGCTGAGTGCACGACTGAAGACACCAGTGTGGTTTTCTTTACTTAAAATTCAAACAGCGGTACTTCTATGCCTCTGAATTACCACTGTTACTGAAGGGTGAAAATAATTTAACACGAACATTACCATTTTTTTTTTTTTTTTTACTATTAAAAGAAAACAACCTTAGTATTCATTTTTCTTACCAAGAAGACATAAAAACTAACATCAAACAATAGATTTACCCATTTATAAAAAAGAGCAAATAAATCTAATTACTTAAACTCATTTGTCAGTTTTATTTTTTTGCCGGCAAAAAGATTGGTGCCGCTTTCATTCATTTGTAGGAAAATACTTTAAATAATCAGAGGTTAACACCGTGGTTCTTAAAATAATCTAGTCATTCAGAAAGACTGGGACTGTTAATAGACTAGGTGGAAGGCAAATGGACTTCTCTTGTTTCTAGAAGTTTCACCTCCCAGCCATGTTCAGAACTACATGGCTGGAGGTTACAGGCTTATAGGACCAGTAAAGTCACTAATGGTGCAGATATTAACATACACTGTATAAAATGACACAAAACCTTTTTTCTGACTAACAATAAATCAGACTAAACCTAGATCAGAGAGTGTTCCCCAAAGTATTTCTATTTGCTAAAACAATGATAGAGGGTTTATTTCAGTGATTTTCTTTTTAACATCATCATATTCAGAAGTTTACAGAGACTGTCTTATACCTTAACACAATTTGGGAGAGTCTAGGTGATGATTACATGGCTTCATAAGCTAATAAACAACTTTTTTTGGACAAAAAGGTAGAGGGAGGGCTGTGTTAAAATAATAATTGGTTTAGGAGAAACCATAAACAAATATCTTACCTGCTAAGCAGCATATTTGAAAACAGAAATTAGTAACAAGGTGGCCCAAGGACAACAAACCTCCTGTTTTTGGCCATCACAAAGCCCTGTCCCATTGGAAATTTGCTGGAAGATGAGAAAAGGTGTTTATTCTGGCATATAATAGAACAGACGAACGTGTCGGAGATGCACAATTATCCTCCAGATATCTTGGCTGATTTCCTATTGTCAAATACAACCACAGATGTGCCTTGATTCAGCATAAATGTTGTGAATAAACCTATGAGAATCTTACAAAGCCATGACTTCATCATCTGGGCTTTTCCAGACTGTATAAAAGTATAGTAATCTTATTGTGCTAAAGCTTAAAGAAAATAATAAAATTCTCTCATTGATCCAGCATTTAGCAAATTAAAGTAGGTTTGGAAATCCTAACACATCTAAAACAGGGATGAGCACTTCTGATTGAATGTTCTGTTGACCCAAAGACCTGGCGCTGATAGAAAACTGCACCTTTCTCCCACCACCTGGGAGCAGCAGGTGTTTCTGCTCCACTGCAGCTTATTCAGGAGATCAGATGATCCATGCAGCATGTAACATTGATACTGTATTTCACAATGCAAGTTTTCCATTCATTATTTAATTATAAATGATCAAATATTTAAATTAAATAGGTTATTATATTGTATTACAGTATTTTTCACAGGCCTCCAGGACAGGGTGGTTGTTTAGATGAAGCTGCTGTTAGCTCAGAGAGCTTTACAAGCTAAACAATAATTAGACTCTGCTATTTTTTCAAAGTGTGTGAATTTCATTCAGAATCTGCAGAAATCTTTATAAGACTGCCATAACTTTCCTGGTAACAAACGTAATATTGCTTGTTTATTTCACCTCTAAACATTCCGACCTTTGAGAGAAATGTCTGAGATTTAAAGGAAATTATCACTAGATAGAGTTGGGATCCTGTCACAACTATGATCTGTCTGTATTCACAGAGTTAGAACTAGAAAAATACTTTTACTGAATTCAAGAGAGAATGCAAAAGATGCTCGAGAAACCAGAACAAACAGGATATAAAAAAAGGCACTGTAGCAAATTTTATTTCATGAAGAACAGTTTTTATTAATCCATACAGAGAGCTTGGTCAGACAGAGGATGCATTCATAAAAATAAAAAGAATATACACAAAAATGTAATGTCAATATAAAACAAGTCAAATGTTTCTGGGATAGATTCATTTATTTGATAAAAGTCATTCTAATTTAAATGTTTTTAATGAATGTGATGCTTATTTAGAGTGGTCCTCAACAAATTATTATTCAATAAATGTCATTCTGAGGTCACACACTGAAACTGGATGCATCTCTGCTCTGTTCCATCCCAAAGTTATTTGGCAAGGCATGTTTATTAGTATAGCACATTTCTGCAATAAGACAAGTCAAAGTTCTTTACATGATGCGGTGGCATAATAAAGGAAAGTAAAGAAAAGTTGGGCTACAGACTAAAATTAAAGATGTTTCAGTTAATAGTTTAAATAAAACAGTCAAATGCATCTCTGAACAAATGGGTTTTTAACTTTGATTTAAAAGAACTTAAATTTGAGGTTAAGGTCAAAACTCGTCCAGATCCGTCAAGTTCTTCCACAACAAAGTCACTCGTCCAAGTCTTTACTTTGTTCACTAGTAGGCAGTCATTTTTGAACAGGAGGGGGTCATCTCCAAACTTGGTCCTATAGAACGTGTGCATCCAGGATAATGACAGTTCTCCTCACAGACAGTATAGTAGACTTCTCCTTTAATTAAAGTCATCAACCAACCATACTGTGGAGCAGTTCACACGTCCAAGGACGAGATATTCACCCAAAACACATGCCCAAACTCCCTCGGGACGTAATAAGGCATGCCCACAATGAGAACCTCCGAATCCCAGATGCAGAACTGCTTCTTCACATGGACACCACTTCTCATTCACAAACGCTGCCAGCCCTCCTCCTATCTTCTTACCACTCTGCACCACACTGCGTTCTGTTCCCAGTTTGAACTGTCCAGGGAAACCATTGAGTCCAGTATATATCTATTTGCCATGTCACCGTAAAACACAAGGGGCTCAACTCCTGGTACTCCATCTGGTGTAGCGTCAGCGTGGCCACCTCCTCAGTCTTGTTGGAGATGGAGTGAACATTTCCCATAATCACGGAGGACAGACATGGTCTGTACCTCCGCTTCTTACAGCCTCCTCTGGAGTCTCTTCTCTCTAACTCTGCAGGAAATATGGCTTCTCTGCATTTATTTGATACTTTCTTCACTTTTGATTTGACTGCTATTTTAGAATCCATAACAATACCTGCATATTTGTATTCTTGTACCATTTTCAAGGTTTGCCCTGCCACTGTAACAGGTAGATCTGGTTCTTTGTTTTGTACATATTAAGTGTAAAACTGAATTGTATAACCAGTTTGGCCACAGTGCCTCTTACATATAACAGATGTAAATTAATTAAAACGTACCTAGATAAGATTAGGTATATTATTCTAGTAAAGTAATTGAAAGACTTACACTACAGGTCCTTCTCAAAATATTAGCATATTGTGATAAAGTTCATTATTTTCTATAATGTCATGATGAAAATTTAGCATTCATATATTTTAGATTCATTGCACACTAACTGAAATATTTCAGGTCTTTTATTGTCTTAATATGGATGATTGTGGCATACAGCTCATGAAAACCCAAAATTCTTATCTCACAAAATTAGCATATTTCATCCGACCAATAAAAGAAAAGTGTTTTTAATACAAAAAACGTCAACCTTCAAATAATCATGTACAGTTATGCACTCAATACTTGGTCGGGAATCCTTTTGCAGAAATGACTGCTTCAATGCGGCGTGGCATGGAGGCAATCAGCCTGTGGCACTGCTGAGGTCTTATGGAGGCCCAGGATGCTTCGATAGCGGCCTTTAGCTCATCCAGAGTGTTGGGTCTTGAGTCTCTCAACGTTCTCTTCACAATATCCCACAGATTCTCTATGGGGTTCAGGTCAGGAGAGTTGGCAGGCCAATTGAGCACAGTGATACCATGGTCAGTAAACCATTTACCAGTGGTTTTGGCACTGTGAGCAGGTGCCAGGTCGTGCTGAAAAATGAAATCTTCATCTCCATAAAGCTTTTCAGCAGATGGAAGCATGAAGTGCTCCAAAATCTCCTGATAGCTAGCTGCATTGACCCTGCCCTTGATAAAACACAGTGGACCAACATCAGCAGCTGACACGGCACCCCAGACCATCACTGACTGTGGGTACTTGACACTGGACTTCTGGCATTTTGGCATTTCCTTCTCCCCAGTCTTCCTCCAGATTCTGGCACCTTGATTTCCGAATGACATGCAGAATTTGCTTTCATCTGAAAAAAGTACTTTGGACCACTGAGCAACAGTCCAGTGCTGCTTCTCTGTAGCCCAGGTCAGGCGCTTCTGCCGCTGTTTCTGGTTCAAAAGTGGCTTGACCTGGGGAATGCGGCACCTGTAGCCTATTTCCTGCACACGCCTGTGCACGGTGGCTCTGGATGTTTCTACTCCAGACTCAGTCCACTGCTTCCGCAGGTCCCCCAAGGTCTGGAATCGGCCCTTCTCCACAATCTTCCTCAGGGTCCGGTCACCTCTTCTCGTTGTGCAGCGTTTTCTGCCACACTTTTTCCTTCCCACAGACTTCCCACTGAGGTGCCTTGATACAGCACTCTGGGAACAGCCTATTGGTTCAGAAATGTCTTTCTGTGTCTTACCCTCTTGCTTGAGGGTGTCAATAGTGGCCTTCTGGACAGCAGTCAGGTCGGCAGTCTTACCCATGATTGGGGTTTTGAGTGATGAACCAGGCTGGGAGTTTTAAAGGCCTCAGGAATCTTTTGCAGGTGTTTAGAGTTAACTCGTTGATTCAGATGATTAGGTTCATAGCTCGTTTAGAGACCCTTTTAATGATATGCTAATTTTGTGAGATAGGAATTTTGGGTTTTCATGAGCTGTATGCCAAAATCATCCATATTAAGACAATAAAAGACCTGAAATATTTCAGTTAGTGTGCAATGAATCTAAAATATATGAATGTTAAATTTTCATCATTACATTATGGAAAATAATGAACTTTATCACAATATGCTAATATTTTGAGAAGGACCTGTATATTTACTTTTCCTTCCCATAGAAAGTACTCCTGGATCAGTGCTTCTTTGTTCTCTTTGTGTCTCTGCTCTGTTCTCTCAAACCTCCAGTCGGTCGTGGCAGATGGCCGCTCACACTGAGCCTGGTTCTGGTTCTGCTGGAGGTTTCTTCCTGTTAAAAGGGAGTTTTTCCTCTCCACTGTCGCTACATGCATGCTCAGTATGAGGGATTGCTGCAAAGTCAATACCAGTGACTGTCCACTGTCTCTACATGCTCATCCAGGAGGAGTGAATGCTGCAAGTCACTGACTGGATGCAATCTGCTGGGTTTCCTTAGATAGAAAAACTTTTTATCCAATTTGAATAAATAACTGAATCTGACTGAACTGTTCAATGGTTACGATTAATTGGAATGTATGAACCTGACTGTTGTGAAGAACCTTGAGACGACATGTGTTGTTAATTGGAGCTATATAAATAAACTGAATTGAATTGAACTAGTATTACATTATAAATTGAGCAACTTGTACCAGTAACCAGACAGATTTTTAAAGTCAGCTGCCCACTTTGATTTCCTCCAATGGAATCACATTTTAAAGTGAGCAACAGCTTAATATGTAATCAAACTGATAAAAAAAATTCTTAGTCAAGGATTATTTCAGTTCAACACTGCTGACACTGCAGCTGATGCAACAACAAACAGAAAGTTTTAAAATTCTGTTTCTAAATGAATTATCAGCAGATCAAACTATTATTTTTTGATTGAATCTTCAAGTCTTTCTTAAATAACAAACAAGTAAAACTCTGATATTATTCTCGTGTTTTTGACCCTTTTGGTACATGTAGCTTTGCTGTGCTTGTTCTTTAACTTGGTGAAATGTCGCTGGACATGTTGTAGCTCTCTTCAGTCAAAGATTTCAAGATACGACTTCAGAGTTTGAGTGAAACCATGTGATCGGTGTTTTTCTCCTCCTCTAACTGTATAAAACCTCTGAACACTGACTCATCTCAGATCTTCCTGCCTTCTCAGCCTCACTGAGCTGTACAAGCAGCAGTTGTGTATTTTACACAGGTAGGATAACCTCATATTTGACTCAATGCTTTTTTAGTTATAAGGTGTGATACACAATATTCAGAACATTCATACAATAGCAGGGAAATAAGGAAAGCCTAAGGCTACGTTTTTTTTTTTTTTTTCTTTTTCATTCTCATTTATGTAATTTAATCATTTTAAACAACAGTTTAATAAACAGAAAAAGCAACATCTGTATCCACTGCATTAAAATAATTTACATTTTATATAAGGCACAGTAACAGCACAGTGACAAATATAAAGAAATGTCTTTAATTCTTTCCTAATGCAGTTTAAATAATTTGAAGTGAACTGAATGAGATCAGCAGCAACATCAGTTTGATTTTGTTTTATTAGACACTAAGACGTGTTTCAACATCACCGCTGTGGAGATCTTTGAACGACTTCCTCACAATGGAAAGAGCGTGAGTAACACTTATATCCTCTTTACATCTGAGACCAAATCAAAGTGATATTAAGTCAGATCCTACAAAATGACTCATAACAACATTTAATTATGTAATAAGAAACTTCACATTCACTATAGAGCATTAACTCGAATAATGTCGAGTGAAGAAAGCTGAAGTTAAATTTATCCGTGCTGATCTAGCAGAATAAAGTTCAGTCAGCTGGTGTTAAAAATCATTTCACATCTTAATCAAAGTTAATCATTACTATTGAGGTACAGGACGTACATAGACACCCAGGTATCCCTCATAAGCCCCAGGTTATTATAGCTCTCTCTCTTTCCTCTCCAGGGGCGTGTTTACTTTGTTGGGTTGTTTTTGCATATTTATGCGATTGCACAGTGTGACCACAAGATGGCACTAAGAAAGCAAACATGCATGACTTATTGCACAAATAATAACTTGTTGAAGTCACAAAGTATCAACACATGCTCACTATGTTAAAATGTAAGCACCAACAGTTTTCAATCTATAAATCTAATTTTATTTATAAGGTACTTTTTATACAGAACATCGTAACTGAAAATGCTTAACAGGGGTTAAAAACTGACTGACATTAAAACAAAATAGAAATAATCAAATGTAATAAAGAGACAAACACAAAAAAACATAAAATAGTCAAATTAATTAAGCAATTGAAGGCAACGAGGCGCAGAGGAAATGCAGTGGTGTGGTTAGTGAGCAAACACCGGAAAGGAATATTTGCCGTAGAGAAAGAGGAGTCAACAGGATGATTTAAGATAACCACGCTGTCCTTTTCTCTCTTTCATTGTTTGGGGAAAAGTTTAACATCTCAAGCATTTTCATTTAGTCAATGTTGAAAATTATCAACTGGTTAATCCACTCAATTCTCTGCTTGTCTCGTATGCTGATTTTTTTCAAGATTATTGCAACAATCTTGACTAAACTAAACCTAACTTTTAAAACTGAAATAAGTTTACATTAGGTGTCCTTTTAAGATGGTTGGAAACGTGTTCAAATAATGAATTTCTTGTGTTAAGTTGGCTTTTGTAATGATTTTATGTGTTGTTCTTTGTTGAAATCAAGGCTTTTCTTATATGATGAATAAATAAATGAATGAATGCATATATAAACAAATGAAATGTGCTGCAGTGTAAGAAAGAAAGAGGAAGGCCAGCGCTATCTTTCAGCTGAAAGTACAGGTTAAGTCTATTTCAAATTAAATGTATTCAGTGAAGCATCTTTCCATGATAAGATCTCTGCCTGTACATCTCTCCTCTGCGAAGCTTCTAGAAAACCCATAAATAAAAATGTGTAATATTTACAACAATTTTAGTTGCAATCGCTGCAGTTACTGTACAGTTAAATATTTTAACAGACAAATTACAACAGCCAGAAAAACCCAAACGGATTACTTTCAGCAACTGATCTACTAAACCCTAAACGTCTCATGAAAAAATACATTTTCTAATACAAAATAACTATACCAGATAACTTCAGCAGTCAACCCCGTCCCATCACCTGAACATGACCCGGCACCCATTTAAATATAATTTGGAGAGGCTTTCAGAGTTGATGGTGATATGCAAGGTAATGTTATTCCTTAACTTATGTATGTTTCAGACTCCATTTCATTTTATGTTATTTAATAATGATTCATTAATGTAGCCCACTGTAAATCAAATTAGTTAATTTGTTCTTCTTTAAAATACACACTGCATAAAACCATTGTGCACTGAGAGGTTTTGACCACCCAACCAGGATGCTTATGTTATTTAATATTTAATTAAATAACCGTTCAGTCTGCCAAGTATTGTCCTGGGAATACCAGCCTAATTGTAACAAAGTGAAAAGGGGACCCGAAATTTCAGCCGGACACAACATATGAAAATTTAAAGGATTTAGATCTGTAGACGTAGATTTGCAGGAAGCCACCAGCGGCGAGACCAGGAACCTCTGAGGGTGGACAGATAGGTTAGTGGCTGAGCAGAGAACTATAGCAAGGTGAAGCACAAAGAAAAAGCCACTAACCTTTTCAGAATCCGAGAGAGAGCAAGGATGCTGATTTTTGGCTCCTCAACGCTGTAGGCTGGTGACAGCAGGATGAAATCACAGAGGATCCGAGAGACTGTGAATAAGACTCCTTGATTTAACGTAACCCAGTGGGTTAGTGGAATCCAGTGGTCAGGGGACAGAAACAGGGTTGAAGCAAGGGAAGTGGTAACAGGTGACTTGGAGGAGACTTGGCTTGAAGAGGTAGATGAGGCACAGAAACGTGGTCAGACACGGAGAGGCTGATACAGGCAGACAGATCCAGGGGTTAGGCAGGAGGCAGTAGTCAGTAGGCAGAAACAAGGTCGATGTCCAGAAATCAGAAGCCAGGGAGATATCTGACAAGGGCAGAACAGGGAAATCAAGGAGGCAGAAATGAGATTGAGATCAGACAGAGAGACAGGCAGGCAGGGAAGGTACACTGGACATTTACTCACACAAGGATTTCAATAATCTGGCACTGTTTGTCAGCCAGCGCACAGCATATAAAGCCAGGACAAGAGGTGGAATTATTGAGGCATGATTAGGGTGCTGGCAGGGGAGAAGCAGGTGAAAACAATGTTCTAGATTGCTTCTGCACACAGAGGATCAGAGGCAGAAAGGGGCGATGCAGACAAACATACCCTAATCCAGAGGTTTCAAACTGCAGTCCTCGAGGGCCGGTGTATATGTGTCCCTGGTCCAGCATACCTGAATCAAATGACTGGATGATCTCCTCAGTATGCAGTCAAGTTAGGTCATTAGTGGTCCAGAGTAGTGCTAATGACCTAAATATTTGATTCAGGTGTGCTGAAGCAGGGACACTTCTAAAAGTTGCGAGGACTGGAGCTTTACTCCTCTGGGCATAACACCAACATGGCGGTGCTATTAGGGAGCAAATCGAGCTGTGCCATTATTGAACAGCAAACTCTGCACACATATGCAATAAATTCACAACTTCTCCTTAAAATTTAAGAATTTAACAGAAAAATTAAACAAAATGTTTCAGTTAACAAACTCTTTACTAGGCTAGAACAATTCAGCTAAAACTACCAAGCAAAATGAAGGAATACAGAACTAATGGACTATGTACAAATAAAGAAACAATGGAAACAATAAAAAATATGCAAAGATGTCACAGTTCAATGTGGATATTTATGTTTAAGAACCAAGATTTATCTTGAGAAACAACAATTTTTATGTCTTCAAACAACCAGTCCCAATGCACAATCCGAGGGTAAGTAAAACATTGTTTTAATAAAATAATATGTAATCAATAATATTTTAGCAAATATTTATATAAATAATATTTACGATAATTGATTCTTATTGTTGTTTAATTTAACTACCATTATTTGAGTAAATAATATTTAAGGAAATATTATTTGTTGCATTAGAAACCAATAATTTTCGTGGATAATTGATTCTTAATGTTATTTTAATCAGCTACCATTATCTAAATAGAATTCAGTAACCTTTTTGGATAAATGATCTTAATGTTTTAACTAGGCAACACATAGAGCAATGGACCACTAAAATGGCTGAAGGGACATCTATGGCTATGAGTCATGTGTAAACATTTGACCTGCCTAGCATTAGCTTTTAGCGGTTTTCGCTATCTAAGGAAAGCTTGTAGCTCATTCACCACTTCTTTAAAGTCAAACATGTACCTTTAACCACCATTTAATTACACATTAATGTGCACATGAGCACTGGTGGCACATTGTGGCCAATCTGTTTTTAAACCACCCTTTAAGTAAAGTTTGTAGCGAGTTCAAAACACAGCTCAGAACAAATAACTAGCCTCAAGGCTGAGAGGTCTGTTCACGTTAGCTGAGCAAGTGACCTGCTAGCACTGAAATAGTTCAACCTTTAATACCACACACAAAGAAAAACATCATGAAATGAACAATATTTAGATTGTTTTATCCTAAACCAGTTTTCTCTGCCCAAACACCACCTCCTACATGAACCGTTTTGAAGAAAAGATGTCCTTGGGTGACGAGTTGAAGAGCAGGTTGTTCCGGTCCTGCCACGTGGTGGGCATGAACAAAGAAACGCTGCGACTGCTTCAGTAGACGCTATGTGGGTAGTTTATGCAGGATTGACACACATGAAGCATGCAGAGCTGCTGTTCTGATTGCTTCTTCTCCAGGCCGTAGGGAATACCGCTCTTTAGATCCTCTCTGTTGCTTTCTGCAGAAGCTTAGAAGGAAAGTTGAAGACAAGCTTGCCGTCTACGCCCGAGCAGATCCAGCCATGGACCCAAGACCTGAGACCCCGGGACATAACACTCCCCAAGCAGAGGCCCGACCAAGCCCAGGGGTCTAGCCCCCGGCAAGCAGCCACCGGAAGTGAGCTGGCACATACCAAAGCACCCAGCCCCGGGTACCGAGAACCAAAAGTACACCAGCGGGCAAAGATACCAACCACCGGCAGGTAGTGTGGCGGGGAGGAAATAGGCCCGAAGCACCCAACGTAAAGACAAACAACAATGGACGTCGTACACTCACTCACACTCCCCATACATACTCTATACTCCCAGGTCCAGATGCTGATACCCCAGAGGGGCAACCAGCCCCCAGACCCAGGAAGTGGTTCCCTTACCTCTGGGGTCAGACACAGGTAGACCCCCCAGCACCAGCCCAGACTAGTGCCAGCACCGCCTGAACCCGAGCGACACTGGCCCAAAGACCCAACCCCCCTCCCCAACCCCAGTCCCCAACAACCCCCATCCTCATCTGGAGAGAGGGCCATGTACAAAAGAGAGGTCTACATGGTTCAAAAAGCCAGTCCCAACACCAGACAACCCCCAAGACCCGAACCCCAACCCCAGCCCAGATCCCGACCAGAAGGCTTGCTCCCTATCCCGGCCTCCGACCCAAGATGGTAAACAGCGTATTTAAACTAAATAATAGAAAACCCACTTGGAGCTGATTAAATCATTGAATGAATGCATAAATATTTGGAAAATACTAAGTTCAGTTGAAACTTACAGCGCATTAACAGTTGTAAAGATTTTAAATAAAGTGAAAGTAAATTGAGAGGAAATATACAGTGTGTACCCATGCTATATCCAAAAGTATTCACTCACGCACCAAAATCATTGAATTCAGGTGTTCAAATCACCTTCACGGGTATATAAAATCCAGCACGTAGAAATGCAAACTGCTTCTGCAAACATTTATGAAGTAGTGGGTCGCTGCAAACAGCTCAGAGAATGCTACTGTGGTACAATGCAGTTATGGCGTTTTCTGCTGACTTAATGATTTGCTTGAGAGCCTTCCTATTTGCAGCAGAACATCCAGCGAACCACATAGAAATGCATTAAGTCAAGATGCTCTTGCTTGTGTCTTTGTAGAAAGACACAAGCAACGTTTGACTAAGATGTTTTTTTCTGAGAATTCTCTGGAAGTGAAGGCGCTGTTGTGCCTTTTTAACAGTTGCACAAGAGTTTGATGACCATGACAAACAGTCGGAAAGATGGAAAACCAAGGAATTTGAATGAATACACTCTCTCAACACACTCTTCATTTATAAAGAGAGGCTGGTGACTTGTATTGTTTCCTGAAGTCAATAATGAGTTCTTTTGTTTTGATAGTGTTGATGATAATGTTGTTAGCACAGCACCATACAGACGGGTTCTGAACTTTCCGCCAATAGGTAGACACATCATCACCTGTGACGAATCCAACCTCAGTAGTGTCATCTGCAAACTTAATACCAGAGTTAGATGGAAAGGTTGGTGTGCAGTCCGAGGTGCACACAGTGCAGAGTCAGGTTTCTGCAGACTCAATAGCAACAGACCTTTAAAATTCACACGGCCTTCTGATTAGCTCAAGTATAGCTCTAAGAGAGCTTCATGGTCTGGGTTTCCATGACTAAGGAGTTGTATCCAAAACATATGTCACAAAATGCAATACATGTGCAGTGGTGTATAATACACCACCACTGGATTCTAAGGCAGTGGAAAAATGTTATCTGGATTAATTACTTACTCTTCTCTATCTGGGAGTGGCTGAGTCTGGGCTTGGCAGTTACCATGATAATTGTACTTGCCTGACTGCATCGTGTCAAGTGTCATATTTGGTGAGGGGATTATGATGCAGAGCTCTTTTAAAAAAGTTGTGTTTGGATTCTAAGTTACAGTAAGATGAACTCTGAGTGCTACACAAAATGCCTTCCTCCCAACTTCATGTGTGTACAGTTTGGAAATGGCCCCAACTGTCCACTAGTGCACAAAGCAAGGTCCATTAATAAGTGGTGGAGTGGAAAAACTTTGAAGTTTGCATTGAGTCCTGACCTGATTGTGAAATAGCACTTTATGGACAAATTTTAACAGAGAATGCGAGCCAGGAATTCTCGTCCAATAATGGTCTCTGACCTCTAAAATGCACTTCAGCAAAAATGATCATAAACACACTCCCAAACCTTATGAAAGGCCTTCTCACAAGTTGAATTTAAATCAATAAAGGGATATTAGTTTTTTTTTTAGTATTTGGTTATTGTGTTAAAGGTGCATAGCTTATTATGTTTCCTTTGTTAAATATATGATGTTTTACCTCGGACAAGCTGCTGCAAGCTTGTACAACAGACTACTGCACTCACACTGCTCAGTCAGCTACATGCTCAGAGAAATAGTGTTTTGTAAGTCGGTAGATAAATATGTTCCAGTTACTGAGTTCTGTGTAATATGTTTTATTTTTTAATCAGATCCATGTGAATCTTCATCAACATCATCCCCTCTGCATAATTTTGGCTTCTGTACTGCAAATATGTCCAAATAACTCTGTAAAAACTTACAGAACTGGAAAAAATATATCAAGTATTTATTTGGGATCAAGTAATTCAGGCAAATAGACATTTGTCCTTGGTGCTCAATTTCTTTCCTCTCTACAATCTGCAGCCACAGAAAATACCATTACAGTTAAAATACTCATACCACTAGCAGACAGATTTAAAATCATTGTAATTCAACCAAGAATGTTTTGTCTGATTGAAAATGACAAAAGCATCTCTTTAAGGAGAATACAACTATTTATCAGTTTTCAAGGTTATTCATCCTTTTTCTATACAGTAATTAAATCCTTTTTATAGTAGCCAAAGATATTTTGAAAGTTCATCTTTTGTGATGATCTTAGAAGATCTCCTTCCCATCACCCTAATCTTTTCACGCAATCAAACAATAATAAATATAATACAGATTTACTGCATCTGCTCCAAATTTCTTAATTAACCTCATTTAAACATTTTCATTTCGCTTTTGTGATATTGTTAATATAAAACGAGGAATTGGGGAAAATGAATTGAAACTAGTAAAATTTAAATTTTTCCTACAGGAATGTCTCATCTAAATTCAAGAACATCATCTCTAAAAGTCTCCTGATCCGTTCAGGACCTCCAGCTGTGTACCAACTACAGACAAAAAAAGAGGACTTAGGACCTCTGACAAGACTAACGCTTGGAAAGAAAAACTTGAACAAGGCCAACAGAACTGTGTTGCTGGTAGGTGAAACAGGAGCAGGAAAGTCTACCGTCATCAACAGTCTGGTCAACCACGCTATGGGAGTGAAGTTTGAGGATGAAGTCTGGTTTCAGATCGTAAAAGACGAGAAGAAAGGGCAGACTGAAAGCCAGACTTCAGATGTGATTGTGTACGAGGTCTTTGGGTTTGAAGATCAAACTTTGCCTTTCTCCCTGACCATCATCGACACGCCTGGATTTGGAGACACCAGAGGGATTGAACGTGATCTTATTGTCAGTCAAAGATTGTTTGACTTGTTTCGATCAGATGATGGAATTAATGAGATTCATGCCGTGGGTCTGGTGGTGAAGGCCACAGATAATCGAGTCAATGATCGCCTTTCATATGTCTTCAACTCAGTCATGTCTCTGTTTGGGAAAAACCTGGAGAAAAGCATCGTGGCTCTCGTTACTCACTCAGATGGAAGAACACCCAAAAATGTTCTTCAAGCTCTTGCAGCTACAAACATAAAATGTGCCAAAAATGAAAAGAATCAACCTATTTACTTCCTTTTTGATAATTCCCAAACTGATGATCGATCAGAGGACATTGAATTCCTAAAAATTGCTACGGAAATTTCTGAGAAAGGAATGAAAGCCTTTACAGCCTTCTTGGAGAAGAAATCATCTCAAAAACTGATAACGACAACAGACGTCCTAAATGAACGCATCAGCCTGGCGGCCTGCATCCAGAACCTGCACGAGAGAATCCTGTTAACTGAGCAGAAACAACAGGAACTCAAACAAACTCACGACGCTCTGGTCAAACAAGTAGAAGACATGAAGAAATCTGAGACGGTCACTGTAGAAGTTGATGTTGTCTACAAAGAAAAGGAGCTTCTTAAAAGCAAAAAGCTTTTCAGCCGTGGTTTCTTTGAAAAAGCAATGGTCTGCACCATCTGTGAGGAGAACTGCCACTATCCTGGCTGTACTATCAGTTCCAGTCCTCAACATTGTGAGGTCATCAAAAAAGGCCGCTGCACAGTCTGCACAAAGAAATGTCCTGCATCAGCTCATGTGAAGGAAAACTGGAGATATGTCATAAAAACCAAGAAGGCTAAGAAGACTGTAGAAGTTAAAAAAGAGAAGCAGGTGGAGAAGGTTGACCCTGACATCAAGTTTAATATTTTAAAAAGTCTTGCAAATAAAATCCAGAACCTGAAAGCAGAGAAGATCCAGCTGGTTAATGAGTCCTACCAACATGTTATCACCCTGGAGGAGATCGCCCTCAAAGTGGATTCTGTGTCCACTTTTGTTCACCTGGATTTCTTGATTGAGAAGATGAAGGAAACAGGAGACATGAAGAAGGTCCAGAGATTGGAGGAGATGAGAAGCCGAATGGACGAAGGAACCAAGTTAGCCCTCCAGTACATGTGGGGCAGAACAATCGGAACCATGTAAGAACCAGAAGAACCAACACATCCATGACAGGATGAAGAAGAAAGCTTCATTAGGTGCATCAGCTCCTCTAAAGCCTCTTCTTGATTAACTTTAGTTCAGTTTCAATAAAATAACCTCCCATCTGATCCTGGTAAAGGAAAGGATTTAATGATTGTTTAAGCTAATATACTGAGTTTGTTAAAGAAATATTTTAATCATAGATATACAACCGAAATACAATATATACAACATCAGAGAGAAGAGACTGCAGCTGAAACCAACAAATGTTTTCCAGCAGACATTTCTGTCTTTACTAAGAAACAGCTTCAAACAGCTGATTTAGTAGGAATGGGTTAATATGATTTATCATAAGAATTAGGATTCATTGTGTGAATGATAAACTCCAACTGATTATGTTTGCACTCCTGATAAATTAACAGTATGTTGGGACTTTTAATATTTTCTTCCACTGTCGGTTCCAATGAAAGCATAAATAAATATGCAAATAATAAAAATATGATTGAATGCAGTTATTTTTACCTTTCTAACATTAACTGCACTACTTAATTAAACTGGTGTGTTTTATAATGGGTTCATTTATGTTAGTTTGGAGAACTGAGTCCTGCTGAAATTTAAACACTTATTGTTACTTTTATTGTTGTTGCAACAAATACCGAACATATTGTGATAATTTTAAGTACATGTTAACTATCCCTAGTTTTATAGAGAACTATTGAAAATTGTGTTTTTCTTTTAATTCCTGTAAATATTTAACTAAAATTAATCATTTGGGATGAAATTCAACTAAACTCCAAAACAGTGGTGCCTTATGACCATATTTGGATTATGTTGATGTGTGCAGTTTTGACTTTAGTGCGTTACTTTTAGCTCTATATTCGATACAGGTGGCTGTCTTTGTTTAACTCAATATTTGTTCCATAAATACATCTTCTGTGTTCCTCTGAGATGTGATGGATGATGGAGCTGGGACGTCCCACTGAGGGCTAACTGGGACACACACTGAGAGACTGAGTTTTATTATGGAAACAATATCTACCAAGTTACCTTTAATCCATGTTATACATTGTTCTGCTGTCTTCTGTGAATAAAATAGTTGATCGATAAAACCAGTTGGCTTCATGTGTGTTTTCTGAAGTTAGTGTACTTTCATGGTTCTCCTGGGTGTCTCTGAGTTGGACCTGTGGATGACAATGGATGGATGGAAAAAGCAATCAACAATTAATAAACTGATCAGTGATCAATAGTATTTCATTTCAGGTTATATTTTGATTGGTCTTTATATTAGACACCATTATTCTGGTATATTTGCATTCTATTTTTTTTTTATTTCAATATGAATCCATACTGGTGCATTTTAAATAAAGCATGAAAATAAACCCAGATGGAGAGAAGATGGTCTTTATGCTTCTGTCCTATGTTCCAGTAAACCTCCAGGCAAGGTGATTGGAGCTAAGTTTCCACCTTCATCTTCTACACCACCAACGCGCACACCTGCTCCTCTGCCTCGTACCAAACCGACTCCAGAACCCCCCTCTCTGGTCATCAGCGATCCAACAGGGAGGTACGTAAGGAGCAGCCTGGCTGATTTCTCTGGTGATAAACATTATAATATTCATGGTGAGATTTCAGGGGTCTTACAAATCTTACTAATACCTGAAACCTTGTTATCCGCGTTGGTCAGAATGGAGACGTCTCAGTTAGCTAATCAATGACCCTGCTTGGCCGAGCCGCCATGTTTGGATGATTCCAGGTTTTGGGTTTTTGGACCTGTCCTCCTGCCTTAGATATGGTGTCCTTATTAAAAGCCTGATAGACTGGACTGGGATTACTGCTTGTGTTTTATTAGGATTTTCTGAGCATCTTTCTGACATATCCTTTAGTCCCATTGAGAACCAGGTCATGTCTGAAATGACAGCTCTGTGTAGTGATGTTCCTGTTTGTTCTGTTTGAGGCCATATTGTCTTCCTGCTTTGAGTACTTTCTCTAAAACAGGCTGTAAGGCACCATTAAAATATATTGTATCATCTCTATGCTGATGACATTCCCCTATGCTCTTTATTTGAAGAATCTGATGTTTATTTAATAGATACTTTTCTAAAACTAAACACAGAGAAACCAGAGAACTAAATCGTGACAACTCTGATATTTCTATACTGGATTATTTGAATGATTTAGACTTTGCTGATGAACCTAAGACTGTTTAATTTCTCATTATTAATGGCTCCACGTTATAAGGGCGAAATATTATAATTCAGATTATTTTGAAGGTTGATCCATTACAGGCCCAATTTTTCCTGATCTAAAATATAAAACGGATCAGAGTTCCTCAATAAGACATTTTTTCCCACAGTGTAAAGGATAAAATTGGTTTTAGATGTTTTTTAGCTAATTGCCACCAGTGGAGAAAACAACAGCAAACACTCTGCAGGTATTGCTGATTATATTTTAGGTTTATATTCTTTCTATGGTTTTATTATCAGTTATTAAAATAAAATCAAGGTCAATTTAAATGATCTGAATTCCATCCAAGCTGCTATTATAACTCCCGACGCCTCCTACAAGTAAACACTGTGTACTTCACTTCTTCTGTGTCTCTAAAGCTTCTAAGATTTTCATGTTAGCTTCATCAATATTTAATACTGTTACCTTTAACAGGTAGTTTTATAATGATGTAATCTGTTTATAAGTTTGAATTGACTTTGAGTGGGTCTGTTCATCTTATAGGAATTCTTCACTGGACAACATGATCTCCAAAAGTTCTCTGATTCGATCAGGAAATCCATCCGTTTACCAACTGAGACCAAAGAAAGAAAAATCTTCTAAACTGACAAGAATCACTGTCGGTGAGAAAGATGCAAGCAAGAAAAATAAAACCATCTTACTAGTTGGTGAAACTGGAGCAGGAAAATCCACTCTGATCAATGCACTGGTCAACTTCACCATGGGAGTGAAGTTTCAGGATAACATCTGGTTTCAAATAGTGAAGGAGGTGGGCCACCAAACATCCGATGTGACTGTGTATGAAATATTTGGTTTTGAAGGTAAAACCATGTCCTGCTCTCTGACCATCATTGATACTCCAGGATTTGGAAGCACTAGAGGGATAGAACATGATGCCAACATCACTCAGAGTTTATTTAACTTGTTTCAAGCAGGCGATGGGGTTCAAGAACTTCATGGAGTGGGTCTGGTGATGAAAGCCAGTGATAATCGACTGAGTGACCGACTGATGTACATCCTGAATTCAGTCATGTCGTTGTTTGGAAAAAACATAGAAGACAACATCGTAGTTCTCATCACCCACTCAAACGGAAGAAAACCGAAGAATGTCCTTCAAGCTCTTGAAGCATCAACCATTAAATGTGCCAAAAATGAGAAGAAGCAGCCTGTCTGCTACCTGTTTAATAACTGCCAGAACGAAGACCGCGAAGAAGAAGCAGAATACCTGCAAGGTGCCAATAAGATAACCGAAAGAGGAATGACAGAGTTCACTGCCTTTCTGGAAAAATGTCCTCCTCGAAAACTGAAGACAACTGTTGATGTTATCCAGGAACGCATCAAACTGACAGCCTGCATCCAAAACCTGCAGGAAAAAATAATCAGAACTGAACAAAAACAGAAGCAAATCAGAAAAATTCAAGATAATCTGATGAAATATAAAGAAGAGATGAAGAATAATGAAGATTTTGCTTTAGAAATAGAGGAGTCCTACAAAGTCAAAGAACCTATCAAAGCTGGAAACTGGTTTAAAGATGCTTCCTTTGAAAAAGCTATGTGCTGTACACGCTGTGAGGAGAACTGTCACTATCCTGGATGCGTACTGGCCCCGAGTCCTGCCTTCTGTGATGTCATCAAAGGAGGTCACTGCATCGTTTGTACTGGAAAGTGTCCAACATCTTTTCACGTGAAAGAAAAGTGGAGATATGTGACCAAGACAAAAATAGTTCAGATGACTCTGAAAGAAATGCAGCAAAACTATGAAAAGAGTAAAACTGAAAGAGAGAAAAACTTGACTTACTTAGAAAGTCTGGAGACCAGCATGAAACATCTGACAGCAGAGAAATCTCAGCTGCTGGATGAGTCCTACAACCATGTCGTCAACCTGGAGAAGATCGCTCTCAAAGTCGAGACAGCATCTACTTTAGTCCAATTGGACTTCCTGATTGAGAAGATGAAAGAAGCAGGAGACACCAAGAGGGTCCGGAAACTTGAAAGAATTAAAAGAAATATGGGTGAAGGAAGCAGAGCAGCTTTACAATATCATCATAATCCTGAGAATCAACAATAAGGTCATTATTCTGACTAATCAGCTGAGAACAATCTTTGAGCATCAAGTTTTCCATAAAAGTGAAACTGATTTATTATAAATAAAACTAAATCACATGGAGGAAAAATCTGGATCATTTACTAAATAAATCATTAATTATCTAAAACATTATGTCAGAAAAAAACTGTTTAAAAAAGAATTGTATAGGTCTGGTATATTATAGATGCTATAAAAACATAAATATAATTCCTGGTGGAGGTTATTATCAGAATAAACATGACTTAGATTGATATACTTTTATTTCTATACAGACAGGTGGAGGGAAGTTCAATTACAACGTTTTAGGTAGAAACGATTTTCTCAGTGTCCATAAAAATCCTCTAACTAACAGGAACATGACAACCCAGTAATGAAACACTAACATACAACTAGTATGATCCAAATACCACAAGGTGCATGGAGCAAATGGCAGCTAAACATGTACCAGGCGCTATGTACACAGACAGCTGGAAAGATGATTATTTCAAGAAGGAAACAATGATGTACTTTTGTTCTGTTCGACCCATGAACCCAATTAAACAATTCATGAACCCAGCGATGGTGTCTCCTGGTCCTTCCTGAAGGTGCTCCTTATCAAAAATGTTCATTCTGTTATTTCATGCTGCACTGATTTCAAAAGTTCTTGTCAGTTCTGCAGCTGGTTGATTCAACGAGGATTTAGTTCATCTCCAGGTGTTTGCTGCATATTAATAAAGAAAACTGAAGCAGAGAAGCAATGTCAACGGTGTGGTCGTTTTTTCAGATGTGATCTGTGGTTTCTAGCTATAGAAACTGTAGCTGTGTGCTGACTCCTGATTGCTCCTCCTTTGGTCCAAACATGACTTCAGTTTTGTTTTTAATTTGACTGAAGAAAATTATGGCTCATCCATGCATTGATTTGTTCTCTGCATCAAGTCAATGCTTGAATAGGTTCATACTCACCTGGTGACATTGTAATGTAGAGCTGTGTATCATCTGCATAGTTATGGTAACTTATCTTGTTTGTTATTATCTGAGCTAGGGGGAGCATGTAGATATTGAATAGGAGAGGTCCCAGGAGGGAACCTTGGGGAACCTCACATATGAGTTTTGTTAACTTGATGTAAAGTTACCTATTCACACAAAGACAAATCCCTGTACTTCAAGTAAGACCCAAACCAGCCAAGTGCTGTACCAGTGTTATCCAGTCCCTCCAGTAATATTCCATGGCCAGCAGCGTTGAATGCTGCACTGAGGTCCAATAATACAAGTACTGTGCTTCTTCCACAGTCCGATTTCTAGGAACCACCATTTCTCGAAATCTGAGATGGTCCTCACACATATACACTGGTTAGAAGGTGCTAGAGAGACTGTACTTCCTGAGGCAACTCAAGAAGTTCAACCTTCCACAGGAGCTGCTCATCATCTTCTCCACTGCCATCATTCAGTCTGTCCTGTCTTCATCCATCTCAGTGTGGTTTGGATCATCCACAAAACAGGACAGGTCCAGACTGCAACGAATAATTAGGACTGCAGAGAGAATAATCAGAGCTGACCTTCCCTCCATCCAGGACCTATATAGGTCTAGGGTCAGGAAAATCTGCGTTAATTAGTCACTTTCACTCATTTATCTTCTCTACCAGCTGTTTCTGAGTCTCTCCCTGATTAGCTCTCCTAGTTCATTGGCCCATTCTCCACTTCCCTCATTTATACTTTCTGGTTTTCTGTTCTCGCCGCTGGAACCTTCTGCTTGCTACCCGTCTGTTTCCTGACGTGTTCCTACCCAGGTTTTGTTTCCTACCTGTAATCTTCTAGGTTCTTGTAAGTGAAAACTTAGTTAAAGATAAAACTTTTTGACTCACCCCTTCCTCATTCTGCTCTGCAGTTTGGTCCAACACAACTCCAACTCAACGTGACACAGCCTAACTTCCATGAGATGCTGTTTGGCTTCAAATAAAAGTTACTGAGAGTCAGAAACAACAAAACAGAGAATTTAGTTATTTCTGTTTTATTAACCAAACATAAAAACTTGTGATTGTTTGTGTGTTGCCATATACTGGCGACCTGTCCAGGGTGACCCCTGCCTCTCGCCCATAGATTGCTGGAGATAAGCACCAGCTCCCCCGCGACCCACTGTGGAATAAGCGGTAGAAAATGACTGACTGACATAAAAACTTTGCTTCTATTCATCCACTGCGGTCTCCATTTTATTTAAATGAGAATTACTCGTTGGTTTAGTTTAGTCAAAACAACAGGGACCTTTCCTCAGTGCATATGCTCATATTTAGCAACCCTGCATTCAACGGATGGATGGACAGCTGGCATGAGACAGGTTAGACAGTCTTTCAGCCGTCTAACCAGAGAGACAGGCCAGCTGGGTCTGTTAGGGGAGGTTGTGTCCAAGCTTAGATTAGCCCAGACCTTAAACTCTTGTATATGCGGTCTTGTTTCTTAGACAACATTTTACCACTCTTCAGTATAATTATATACATTTCGATCTTAGTGTAGTTACACTTCTTCTTAATAGTTTCAAGTAGGATTTGATGTCTGGAAAACATTTGTCTGGAGTCTCTCGTGTCTCTAATGCCATGTTTCTGACTATGGAGCTGGACTTCTCAGCACATAGGAACACAAAATAAAGTTTATATAGCATTTAATTGGTTGTTTTTTTTTACCCTGTGGGTCTGTTAAAAAAATCCATTCCCTCTGTTTTGTTGTTTCTGACTCTTGGCAACATTTATTCAAAGTGAACAGCTTTTCATGGAAGTCAGGCCAAATCTAAAAAATGTTGCTCAGCAAGAAATAGATTTGTCTTCACACATCAACAATCCAAAAGTGAAACCAACACATCATTTCAACACACTTATATACTTAAAAATCATTTTTCATACACTGAACAGAACAGATTATTGCAGAAGAAAAGCCGCCATGTGTTTGTGAACCTGCAGCAAAATTATAGGGTCAATAAAAACACACAAACAGACATTTGGGATGCAACACAAGTAAACAAGACATTTCTTTCCTTCATTTCAAACAGTTCATCTGTTCTTAAGCTAAAGTCTTATGTTCTGTTCTGGGAATTAAGAGGTTTCTGTCTCCTCCTGTTTTGTGTTTCCCAGACTTCAAGGATGCTGCAGAGCCAGGGTTGGTCTGTACATAACTTGGTGCTGTGTGGCAGTCTGTCTCTCATGTATCTGAGATCACCAAGGTTATATGAACTGGATAGGAAATAAATACCTTTAACTAAAAAAACAGAAAACAAGGTCCTTTAGATTATTTATGATAACATGTTTTTATTCTTTAGACTAGTGAGAGGAGACGACTGTAAGACGACCCTAAGTTGCTTCAAATCAAGATTAAACACTTATTTGTTTAGAGTGGCCTTTGACTGGGCCATCTAAACATTATTAGTTAAGGTTTTTGTCCAATTTTCCTTTCATTTTCTTATACATCATTCTATTCTCTATTTTTTTAATTACCTCTGTTTGATTTTCTGTATCATGGTAACGTTTTTCCTTATGTACAGCGCCTTGAGTGCCTTGTTGCTGAAAATCGCTAAATAAATAAATTAGACCTGACTGTAAGACATACCGCTGTGAAAAGGAGACAACTGTGATGTTACCAGGAAGCGTTCTGACCCACACACACATAATGTAATTTGAGAGAGACCAAGTAACCTAACAGTCATGTTTTTGGACTGTGGGAGGAAGCCAGAGTACCTGGGGAGAACCCACGCATGCACAGGGAGAACATGAAAGCCCCATACAGAAAGACACCCAGCTGGGAGTTGAACGCACAACCTTCTTGCTGCAAGGCAACAGTGCTACCAACTGCACCATCATAAATTGTAAACCATGTAAATAACAAATCTTCAAACTCCAGTGTTAACTGTAGAGTACCACAGGGTTAAGTGCTTTCAGACAAGACAGAAGTTGTCATCTTTGGACCGGAGTCTTTAAAAAAGAAACTGCTTAGTCAATCACTTAACCTGGATGGCATTAAATTGACCTCCGGTAATAAAGTAAAAAACCTTGGTGTTAACTTTGACTAGGACATGTCATTTAAATCCCATATTAAACAGGTTTCTAGGATTTCCTTCTTTCATCTCCAGAACATTGCCAAAATTAGAAATATCCTGTCCAGGAGAGACGCTGAAAAACTAGTCCATGCATTTGTTACTTCAAGGCTGGACTATTGTAATTCTTTACTATCAGGATGTCCACAAAATGCAGTTAAAAGCCTTCAGCTGATTCAAAATGCTGCAGCAAGAGTTCTGATGAAAATTAAAAAGAGAGATCATATTTCTCCTATTTTAGCTTCCATTCATTGGCTCCCTGTTAAACAGCATTTCAGGGAACTCAGGTCGTCTTTAAAAAATGTTGCTGAGCAAGAAATAGATTTGTCTTCACACACCAACAGTCTGAATGAGAAACGAAAATATCAGTTGAACACACCCATAAACTCTGAGTATTCAAATCAAATCAAGAATAAACATATCAGCACATTGTATTGTCACTGATAATAAACATATCAATAAACATATCAAACATGTTTCCAAACACCTGCTGGCAGTTGCTCCAAGGGGCCATTAAAAAAGAGACATGACAGCATGAATGGGAACTTGGACTGTTTAAAAATCAGATTATTATTAAATAAAAGCAGCCAGCTGCTAATCTCCAGTTTTCCCAGTTTGTGTATCTGTTGACATCTGAATCTAAACACCTGTGGGTATAAGTGTGATCACGCTTGTGAAAATAAGGTTTCTCTATAAAAATATGCAATAGTGAGTGTGAGGAGCCACAGACCTGCCTCCACACAATGAAATTAAACATTCAACAGAAAGAAAGAAAATTTAAAGATTTGAATCAAGTCTGTGGTGATTTCACAGGGATCATAGAGAAGAAATAGATTCATTGCAGACACTCTTCTTATTATTGAGAGTTATTATAATAGGAAGTGCTTCTGATTTATTCCAATTGCAAGAACAAATGGAAAAGTAGGTTTGCTTTGGTCAACACATAGTACGCATATAAACAGATGTAATAGATTATATAGGCTGCTTTGATGTCATGGATGAGTTATCTTTGATTAAATTAATTACCAGTGACTCACTAAGAAATAGTGAGAGAGAACGAGGACAACCCTGTCTGGTTCCTCTTTAAAGATTAAAGCTTTAATTTACAGCGCCACCTGCATGTGACACATCCACATTAATTAAAAACTAAATACATTAGTTACATTACTCTGGTAAAGTAATGGAAATACATACACTAGTTTTACATTTTAAAAGGAGTAACAGTAACCAGACACATTTTTAACATAAACTGCTCAACACTGCCTCCAGTGGAATCAAACGGAATGAAATTCCTAGTCAGAGATTATTTCTCCAGTTGAAGCTGATACAGAAAGGAACATTTTTTAAGTCGGTTTTTAAATGAATTATCAGCAGATCAAACTATTATTTTTTGATTGAATCTTCAAGTCTTTCTTAAATAACAAACAAGTAAAACTCTGATATTATTCTCGTGTTTTTGACCCTTTTGGTACATGTAGCTTTGCTGTGCTTGTTCTTTAACTTGGTGAAATGTCGCTGGACATGTTGTAGCTCTCTTCAGTCAAAGATTTCAAGATACGACTTCAGAGTTTGAGTGAAACCATGTGATCGGTGTTTTTCTCCTCCTCTAACTGTATAAAACCTCTGAACACTGACTCATCTCAGATCTTCCTGCCTTCTCAGCCTCACTGAGCTGTACAAGCAGCAGTTGTGTATTTTACACAGGTAGGATAACCTCATATTTGACTCAATGCTTTTTTAGTTATAAGGTGTGATACACAATATTCAGAACATTCATACAATAGCAGGGAAATAAGGAAAGCCTAAGGCTACGTTTTTTTTTTTTTTTTTCTTTATCATTCTCATTTATGTAATTTAATCATTTTAAACAACAGTTTAATAAACAGAAAAAGCAACATCTGTATCCACTGCATTAAAATAATTTACATTTTATATAAGGCACAGTAACAGCACAGTGACAAATATAAAGAAATGTCTTTAATTCTTTCCTAATGCAGTTTAAATAATTTGAAGTGAACTGAATGAGATCAGCAGCAACATCAGTTTGATTTTGTTTTATTAGACACTAAGACGTGTTTCAACATCACCGCTGTGGAGATCTTTGAACGACTTCCTCACAATGGAAAGAGCGTGAGTAACACTTATATCCTCTTTACATCTGAGACCAAATCAAAGTGATATTAAGTCAGATCCTACAAAATGACTCATAACAACATTTAATTATGTAATAAGAAACTTCACATTCACTATAGAGCATTAACTCGAATAATGTCGAGTGAAGAAAGCTGAAGTTAAATTTATCCGTGCTGATCTAGCAGAATAAACTTCAGTCAGCTGGTGTTAAAAATCATTTCACATCTTAATCAAAGTTAATCATTACTATTGAGGTACAGGACGTACATAGACACCCAGGTATCCCTCATAAGCCCCAGGTTATTATAGCTCTCTCTCTTTCCTCTCCAGGGGCGTGTTTACTTTGTTGGGTTGTTTTTGCATATTTATGCGATTGCACAGTGTGACCACAAGATGGCACTAAGAAAGCAAACATGCATGACTTATTGCACAAATAATAACTTGTTGAAGTCACAAAGTATCAACACATGCTCACTATGTTAAAATGTAAGCACCAACAGTTTTCAATCTATAAATCTAATTTTATTTTTAAGGTACTTTTTATACAGAACATCGTAACTGAAAATGCTTAACAGGGGTTAAAAACTGACTGACATTAAAACAAAATAGAAATAATCAAATTTAGTAAAAAGACAAATAGAAAATATAAAACAGTTTGCTTAATTAAATAACTTAAGTGAATGAGGAAATGACAAAATGCAATGATGTAGTTTAATGAGGAAACATTAGCAAGTGAAAGTCATTGTTTGCAAGTCCAAGTCAAGTCTTAAGTATTTGAGTGACATGGCAGTCAAAATGCAAATCCCTTTATAGTTGTAATGGTCTGTCACAACACTTCTGCTGTATGGTTAAACAGAAAGTTGCATTGTGATACATAAAAAATAACATTTTTAAAAAGCACACACAAATGTTTTACAGATATGAAAAGAACCTTGATAACTGCCAGAATGAAACCCAGCAGGAGAAGCTGAATTCCTGCAAGTTGCTGACAAAATGTCAGATAGAGGAATGGGAGAACTTACAGCGTTCCTGGAAATAAATGCACCTAAGACTGATGACAACTGCTGCGGTTCTGAATGAACGCATCAGCCTGATAGCCTCAATCCAAAACCTCCAGGAGAGAATCCAACTGACTGAACAGAAACAGACAGAAATCAAAAGAGTCCAAGAAGCTCTAAAAAACATTAAGAGGAGATGAAGAATGAAAGGTTCACTGCAGAAATTGTAGAGCTTTACGAGGTGAAGGAACCTTAAATGCTAAAGAAATAATGTGTTCAACACTGGAGGCAGTGTTGAACAGTTTATGTGAAAAATGTGTCTGGTTACTGTTACTCCTTTTAAAATGTAAAACTAGTGTATGTATTTCCATTACTTTACCAGAGTAATGTAACTAATGTATTTAGTTTTTAATTAATGTGGATGTGTCACATGCAGGTGGCGCTGTAAATTAAAGCTTTAATCTTTAAAGAGGAACCAGACAGAGTTGTTCTCGTTCTCTCTCACTATTTCTTAGTGAGTCACTGGTAATTAATTTAATCAAAGATAACTCATCCATGTCATCAAAGCAGCCTATATAATCTATTACATTTGTACAATGAAAAACTTGTTGAATTTGTCTACTTGTCAGAAGGGTGTCAGTAGCATCCCAAAAAATTGTCTAGGTTCACTGAAAACATAATTTCTCCATTCCGGGGTTTAATTATTGGCACAAGTGGCAGCAGACACATCAATATTAAACCTAAAGAGTCTTAATATCTAGATTTTACAGCATAAAGAAACTGAACCTTTAACACTGGAGATAAAACTATTTCATTTTTGTAAACATTGTAATTTCTAGGAACTATTAGTTAATATTGATTGTTTCTCATAGCTTTTCTCAGCAGCATAATTTAGCTTTCATGGTATAAAGTAAAACAAAAATGGTTTTGACCCGATTGAACAGAAAGTACCTGAAATATCATGAAAAATCATGTGTCTTGTTAATTGGAGTGGAGAACTGTTGAATGCATTAAATCCTCATTAAAGTGTGAAGATGAACTTGTCATTAAAAGCTTTTAAAAGTTGATGCCTGAAGGATCTAAAAGAATAAAAAAGGGTAACTGTAATTGTTGGAGGTATTTGTTGTTTCATATTTAAGACATTTAGTCCATGAAGGAAATCAAATGTGCTCTTTTTTACAGGATCAAGAATCCCTCCCTGACAAAACTTATCTCCACTAGTGCTCTGATCTCCTCTGGACATCCAAATGTCTATCAGCTGAACACAAAGAAAGAGACGTTTGGAGCTCTGTCCAAAGTGACTTTTGGTCTACAAGACACTAAGCAGATGAATAAAACCATCTTACTTGTTGGTGAAACAGGGGCAGGAAAATCCTCTCTGATAAACGTTATTTTCAACCATGCAATGGGAGTTCAGTTTGAAGACGGGGTCTGGTTTCAGATCACAGATGAAGAGGAAGGTCAGACACCTGGTGTGATCATATATGAGATCTTTGGTTTTGAAGGTACAATTCTGCCCTATTCACTCACCATCATTGATACTCCTGGATATGGAAGCACCAGAGGGATCAAACATGATGACGTAGTCATTGACAGGTTACATAAGTTGTTTAAGTCAGAAAATAAAGTTGATGAACTTCATGCAGTAGGTCTGGTGATGAAGGCAACCGATAATCGACTGAGCGACAGACTGATGTACATTTTTGACTCAGTGATGTCGCTGTTTGGAAATGACATGGAGAACAACATTGCAGCTCTTATCACTCACTCCAATGGAAGAACACCTAAAAACGCTCTTCAAGCTCTTGAAGCTGCTGACGTCAGATGTGCAAAAAATGAAAACAGTCAACCAGTTTATTTCTTGTTTAATAACCACCAAAAAGAAGACCAGACAAATGATGTAGAGTACTTCAGAGGAGCTGATAAATTATCAGAGAGAGGAATGAGAGGGTTTACAGCTTTTGTTGATAATATTTCACCTCAAAAACTGAAAATTACAACTGAGGTGATGAATGAACGCATCAGACTGTCGGCCTGCATCCAAAACCTGCTGGAGAGAATCAAACTGATTGAAGAGAAACAGACAGAAACCAAACAGATCAATGAAGGCCTGAAGATGCATGAAGCGGAGATGAAGGGAAACAATGAGGGCACTATACATGTTGATGAGACCTACGTTGATCAGGAACGTGTCAAAGGTGGAAAGAAGTGGCTAATCTTTTTTGAAGGAGCTGTGACCTGTCAGGTCTGTAAGGAGAACTGTCACTATCCTGGATGCACCAAGACCTGGCTCCCTGAATTCTGTGAGGTAATGAGAGGAGGTCGCTGCACTGTTTGTTCCAACAAGTGTCCTGCATCAGTTCACGTTAAAAACAAGTGGAAATATGTGAAAAAAACAAGGAGTGTCGAGAAGACGATACAAGTGAAAATTGACTGTCAAAATAAATCAAAGTTTGAGAACCAGACAGGTCTTCTGAAAAACCTTGAAAAGGATATTGAGCAACTTTCAAAAGATGAATCCAACCTTGTGGATGAAGCATATCAACATGTCGTCAGACTGGAGCAGATCGCTCTCAAAGTGGATTCAGTGTCCATTAATGTCCACTTGGACTTCCTGATTGAGAAGATAAAGGAAAAGGGAGACACATTGAAAGTTGAGAAACTGGAGGAACTGAAGAAAAAAATAGGAGAAGGAACCAAAGCAGCACAAAGATACGAACGTTTCTGAGACACAGTTTATGATGCATAAAATTTGTGTGAAAATAATCTGATTTCTTCCCTGGAAACAGTGAAACATTTAACACATTGATTCAGAAAGTGTTCCATTATAGCCAAATATGTGGTGGAGGGATATTTAAAATTAATCTTCATTAATGTCTAAAAATGTATGTAAAGTAAAGCTTAAATATTGAGATAAAGTGCTAGTTTAGTTTATCAGAAGTTTGTTTTATGTTTTTTTGATTTTTGTTAATATAACATTGTTTTGATTGAAAAGTAACTGGATGACAGGAACAAATCAAATGTACAAGATGTGCTTCCTAAAGTACATCTTTGTCCATCATGGAGCTAAGTTTATCTCCATGACTCCAAGTGAGCTGCTCATACGGGATAATTACAGACTCTCCCCATTTCTGAAACACGCACACTCGGGTTTTTCTATCCTTATGGTGACGTTGAACTGACTTCTATTAATTTTCCCTTGATTTCTGCGCCCTAAACCTAAGCATTAACCCAGTTGTCATTATCAGGACAATATCCTCACAATGCTGAATTGTCCGCACAACGTTGGTCTTCTGTCAGGTTTTGGTTCTCATAACGTTGGCTATACATGAGCACACACATCTTACTGGATTTTTTTAACTATTATAAATAATCTGTGGCCAGATTTAATCCAGACAGTTTTCCTTCCTGATCAATGCTGTTTTCCTTGATTGCTTGAATAAACTCTGCTTAATGAAGTTGTTCAGAGTATCTTAACTGGATTATCAGCCTGGTGACTGGGGTCAGGGGACCGTACAGTATGAGGGATTGCTGCAAAGTCAACACCAGTGACTGTCCACTGTCTCTACATGCTCATCCAGGAGGAGTGAATGCTGCAAGTCACTGACTGGATGCAATCTGCTGGGTTTCCTTAGATAGAAAAACTTTTTATCCAATTTGAATAAATAACTGAATCTGACTGAACTGTTCAATGGTTACGATTAATTGGAATGTATGAACCTGACTTTAGTGAAGAACCTTGAGACGACATGTGTTGTGAATTGGAGCTATATAAATAAACTGAATTGAATTGAATTGAATACCATATCAAAGCTGTCAAAGGTTCATAGCTGGGGGACATCCTGAACCGGAAAATCCTGATGACAAGATGGGATATTGTTTAAAACTGTATATAGATTTACAAAATGCAAGTGAAAAAAGTGCCAGAAGAAGAAAGAAATGAAATGCGCTGGTCCCAAGTAAAGCTTAATGTCAGGTTGATGTTGGTAAAGATTTACAGATGAGCTTTGATTATCCAGCACTCTGACAGTCTTTAATGTTTCATGATTTAGAATAGATTAAATCTGGTATTTTTAAAATATGGCCAGCTTTTTATCCAACAACTGACTTTAATCTGCTGCTGTTACCACTAGGTGGTGCTATAACTTCTTCTATAAACTACACTGCACTTTCAAGACACAAAAATAGGAAATACACAGAATCAGAGAAAGCTTCAAATAACATTTCAAAGTTGGGTTTCTTTGTAGTCAAATACAGCCTTTCCCATACCGTCACATAGAGATGGTGGAAAATGTAGTTTGTCTTGGACTGAAGCAGCTATAAAATCAGAACAAATTCAGGTTGCCTGAATGTAATTTTGATTTAAAATTTACCACTTTGTTTTTTATTTTTTATTTTTGTGGAAGCATAAAGCTTCGTTTGTTAGATTAAAAGTGTTATTATTGTTTTCACCATTATAAGATGAATTCTGTGAATAATTGTTCACTCTGAGTAAACATACAAGCCGTCTGGAAACAGATTACACTAGGGAAAAGTTATGATTGATGGGCTTGTTATTGCAGTTCAGCCAGGTCAGTGTGACATCTATTCAGCAGTCCAGTTTAGCTCAGGAATGAAGAGTTGACCAAACTGATGAGAATGTTCTTGTAAACTATCACGTAGGCTAATTTGATCTTCTCCAGATGTTTGGCTGGACTTCTATTCTTGGAACTGTGCTTGAGAATCAATGTTGTGAGTGTCATAATGTGCATAAGTTAAAGGGTACATCTGATAGGTCAAAAAGTCTCACATACACAACAATGATATGACTGTTGTATATTTATCTTGACTCATGAAAGTGATTCTTTGGGATTCTTGGGATTTTGTTGAAGATGTATGTGTTTTAAATAAAAGGTCCCCCGTGTCGGCTCTTGAGAGGAAACCAGTTGTCTCTTCATCATTTTTACATTAGTAAACTTTCTTCTCCCACATTTCCTAATTCAACGCTAAAACATTATAAACGCAGACCTTTAACATTGATAGAAAGATGAATTAGGACTCTGAGATCCAGATTACTATATTTAACCTTTCTGCAACAAATTCTAATACCAATAGAACTGTACCAAGAAATCAGTTGATGACCAGAATTGACTGTTTTCAGCTTGCAGAACCAAACGCTCTTTGTTTCCAAATGTTTGTGACCTGTTTGGGCCTTGGATAGAGTATATTATTAACCCGTCCCTCAAAACAGGCTCTGTCCTGTTCCCTTTTAAACATACTGTTGTAAAACATTTGCTTTAAAAAAGAGCTTGGACTCCTCGCAGCCACATAATTATAGCTTGATTTCAAAATAACCTCTCTTGTTTTAAAAGTCTTACAAAAAAATAAGAGGACTGATTTCTCGTGGCCAATGACATCACGATGGCGGCGGACAAACAGACTGGAGAATATTTATCCCTTAGTTTTCCTCATTCAAATTACAAAGCACTAAAAACACTTCAGTTTGTTATTTTGCATCATCCACCATGCTCTTAATCTCAATTTTCAGTTCTTAGATTTGTTGGTAAAAACAAGTGAGGTCATTATAGTGGAGGATTTTAACATTAATGTTGACATTAAATCTGTTAACCTAAATGTAGTTTATAATGTTATCTTAGATTGTTTGGCTTTGCTCAAAATATCCACACACCTGCCAACCTTTGTCTTCATACTCTGGACCTTGTGCTGACATGGCATTGAGTGGGAAGAAATTACAGTATTTCTTTGTAACCCTTTGTAACCCTGTCCTGTCTAACCTTTTTTCGAAACCTTTGAATTTAACTTGTTGAGTACTCTGCCCCTAGGAGGAATTTTTATTATAGTAGATCATTATCAGACAATAGCTTTTAAAAAATCTGTTCTATTTTTAATTTCATCAGTGGAGAAATTAGCCTTTCACAAATTGATGTTCTTGTTCAAAGTGTTCCCTCCTCTTTGCGTGTTGATGTAGATGATATTGTCCCCTTAACAAAGAAGGCAATTACTTATAGGCTGGCTCCCTGATTTCATCCAGAGCTGCATACTTTTAAGCACAGCGTTATGCAATTGGAAAGAAAATGGCGCTCTACACACCTAGAGGAGTCTTTCTCAATCTAGTCTACTGTGCCTTTGTCAAGCTAGAATAGCATATTTTTAATCATTAACAGAGGAGAACCAGAATGATCCTAGGTTTCTCTTTAGTACAGTTGCTAAACTTACACAGAGTCATAGCTCTGTTGAGCCATCCATTCCCTTAGCTCTTAGTAGTCATGATTTTATGGGATTCTTCTTAAATAAAATTGATTATATTAAAAATAAAATCTTTGACATACTCCTGAAGATGATAACTTCATCCTCAGCAAGTGAGACAACATTGGAAATAACTGCAGAACCTGATTTGTGTTTGGACTGTTTTGATCCTGTGAAGCTTCCTGAGTTATCAGAAATATTAGCTTCATCTAAACCTTCAACTTGTATGTTAGACCCAATCCCAACCAAATTATTTAAGGAAGTGTTCCCTCTGATTACCAGCCCCATTTTAGATATGATTAATCTATCTTTAGTAAATGGATCAGAACCACAGGCTTTTAAGTTAGCTGTAATTAAACCTTTACTTAAGAAACCAACAACAAGTAATGTTATGAACAAACTACTTGCCTTTGCTAAGCACTGGATTTTTCCAGTCCTTACACTTCAGAGGTTGAAGAGGTTGCTAATCCTGCAGCATCCGTATTTACATAGAAAAATCTGATAAATCTGGTGTCAGGTATTTTTATCCTAAGAGGGGCTAAACAGTTACTCAGAGCACTCCAGATGGACTGAGCTTCAGTCAAAGCCACTCATGATAAGAATAATTTTAGTTCACAGAAGCTGGTGTAAATAGTCAGCTTTCAGTGCAGAAGGCAGACATTAAAATAATCCACAGGGCACCAAGCTGAAGGTTCAGAAGAACATCTAATCTGTTTCAGAATTACACTTAGCATCAGTCAGACAGATGTTAACTTCCAATTATACCCTGATAAAAAGTTCAGGTTTTACAGAGAAAAGTAACACAAAAAACAATCAAATGTAACAAACACAGTTAGTATTATCAAGTTAGTTTAAATGTATGCAGTGTAATTATCAACAGATAAAAATGCATTATTAATATGGGGGAAACAAGAAAAAAAACAGCCAACATTCTGAGGTGTAGATGTCCAGTAAGATCAAATATTTTTTAGTTAATTTTTAGTTTTAGTTCCTATGATTCCATAATAAATAAGATCTGCCTGTCAAACCTGCAGGGATTCAAACCCGAGACCTTTAAGACAGGAAGCAGTGCTGACCATTGTGCACCATGCTGACCATGAACAACATGGAGAGCTTATTTAATATAGTTTCCGGTACCAGACGTTCTGGTACAGACAACTTAAAGCAGCAGAGGTTGTTCAAAACAAGTTAGACTTCCTGTAAGAAAACTGTCACCTACAGCTGATTCTTACAAAAACAGATATATGTCCTTGTTAACCCTGCCTTATTAAATGAACTCTACATACTCATAAACATTGGTGATGGTAATACAATATTGCATGTTAGTAGAAATGAGCTACATTATTTTTTGCATTTTAACATTTGACTCTAATTTGTAGCCTGTGGAGGATATTCTTTCAGGCCGACACAAATCCTACATGATTACAATCACGGACAAAAGAAAATACACCTCCTATAAATTTTCCTATTTTACATATTTTGCAGAAATCAGGGACTTAAGGAAGGTTAAGTTGGGTTTTTCCCATTTTGACTCAATCTTTTTTACTGAGTAATCACATGGTAAAATCTCTGTTGTGTTTTTTTATACTTAAAGTTTTACTGAAGTATTTGCAACCTGGTAAAAACCGTATCATTTATAAATGAAAAGCCCCAGTTTGAAAGGGGGTGTACTTTCCTTTATACCAGTACTGTATCTTTAAAACCATGTGACCTGTCTGTCTCCTCCCAAAGTGTTTAAAACATCTGAGCACGACTCATTTTCTCCCTGATGATCATCAGAACTAAGCTTCTTGGAACCATCACAGGTGAGATCATTAATGGACCAATAGTAATCAGCTCTGACTAGAACCTTTCTAACATTTTTAAATAATTTAGCTCAAGCCTGTGTTTTAAATGAATATTTCTGTTATTTAAATAACATATTTTTTCTGTGTGAAGAAAAAAAAGGAAACTGGGTGTTTACCTGATCATCATATTTATATTTCTGCAAATTTACCAGATTTTTAACTTTAGCCGATCTTACAGTTTGTAAACTGTTTGATCCTCATCTTACATTTCAAATGTGCTGCTTAATATTTCTCAACTGTGTTCACCTGAATAGTGCTGCTTATGTTTGGACCCAATACAAATTCGGATCTCTGCTTTTACTGTAGGTTTCTAAGCACCAAGTCACAGTTCTGTCTAATTATTCAACTCTACACAAATAAATATCTGAAATATTGTAAAATTGTTTTCCGGAGCAAATCATACCCCTGTCAGCTGGTGCAGTTGGCTCATAATTAAATGATTACTAATGCTGAGATAACCATTAAATGAGCAGGTAACCAGTAAGGAACAGGACAATTTCAGGAAATCCAGGAAAACAGAAGGAGGTAGGCTAATTAATGCAGATGAACATGGGATTCAGGGAAGTAGTAACAGAATGAATCTAAACTACAATGAATGAACCAAAATAACAGCAACTGTAAAGCAGGGAAGTGCAGAGAAACTCAAACATAAAGCCCCTCACACAGGAAGATCCTGACCCCTATAACTGGAGAGTTAACCACATAAAAAACAATACACGATTTATTATTGTTTTTTCCATTATTTATACCCTGTTTAATTATTGATCATTAAAAAATCTGTTATATGTGTTTTCTAGAAATGCTATCCGGATATCTTCTAAAGGATTTTAGTAGAAGATAACGTCATGGACTCGTGAGTAAAATAAAAAACTGCATTTGTTTAACACGAGAAAAGAAAATATATAATGTTTCTGATTACTGCAGAATGTGTGTGTAAAATGAATATTTCCATAAATTGTGTTCTGGTGCTTTAGTTGCTAAATCATATTTACTGTCAGTTTTGTAAACTAATAAAGAGCAGGACCATCAGCTGAAATTTATTTCCTGTTTTTCAAGGTTCAAGGTTAGTTTATTTGTACCTGTAGACAAATGTGTTTTGCAGGGTTCAAATCCACTTACACAAACACACACACTGGAAAAGAAAACCATCTCTACAGAATCAGAACCATTATATACAACAGTGCTCAAAATGCTCAAGACTGCACAAATTAAATCAAAGAAAACAGAAGAGGAGAGCAAGGCTCAATAATCAAGATAAATGAGTCAAAAAACAGATATGCAGGGAATGACACCAAAATAAAAGTAGAAATAAAATGAAACTAGACCCTGGTAAAAATAAGATGAAAACTTAAAACATGACTACAAAATGTTTGTCAACAAATACTAAAGTTAAATAAAAGCTAAAATCCATTTAAGAAACACGTGCAGTCCATTAAAATGGCAGAGGCTGCTTTCACTCCCGATGGCTGCTTGTCTCGGGTCTCTGGGTCCATGGCTGATGGGGCCTGTGGGCTCGTCGCTGTAGCTCCCTGGGGTTTCTCCACTGTGGCTGCTGGGTGGTTCTCCAGGGATTCTCCTCTTCTCTTCTCTGGGGGGGTTGTGGTAGTGCCAGCGGTGGTTCTCTTGAGGCGTCTGCGCTCTCAGGGGCCTTTGGGTGTCTGTGGCTCAGATCTCCACCATGGACCTCAGGTCCAAGGGGGCAGGTCTGTGGCTCCTAACACTCACTCTTGCATACTTTTAATGGGGAAACCTTGTATTCACAAGCACGCTCACACATACCCACCAGTGTTTAGATTCAGGAGACAGAAATTCTGAGTGCTACTCTGCCGGACAGAACACACAAAAAATAAATAAATAAATTAAGAAGTAAGTCAGAGTTTGCTTAGACAGAAGAGGCACTGATGAGCCTTCTTGCACACTGGCTCACAGCTGGCTTCAATGTTCATTTAACTACACTAGTCCCAATAGATTTGGTAGAATGCACACTCAATGGCCTCACCTTTAATTAAAGTGACTGTGTGATGGTGAGGTTTCCTCCTAATATCAATGATCATCTCTTTGGACTCCTACCAAGGAAAGAGGTCATCAGTCTCCAGACCACAGCTGCTTTCATTCTCCTGGAGAAGACCGATCTGTTGTCATGTCTGCTCTAAGCCTACAGGATGAAATGTAGAGGTGACAGCACACAGCCCTGAGGCGACCTAGTGGAAGTATATTTAAAATCTGAGAGACAATTATTAACTCACTCTCTGTGTGCCATTCATTAAAACATCCAGGATCCAACCCAGCAGGTTGTTACTTAAATCAAACTTTTCTAGCGTTTTATTAGAATATGCTGTTAAATTGTCTCCATAGCCAAGGTAAAATCCACCAATAAAAGCCTGAAATGGGTCCCATTACAGACTTATTATAGATATACTGAAACAGGATTCAACTCATTGGGACAAGATTTCACTGAACGTCCGCATACATCATTTAAAACATAGCTGCTGTTCACCTGTACGGAGTAAAAGGCCTTTCAGACCCTGAAGGTTGATGCTATCTTTAGGTTCAGAGATAAGTTTCTGGAATTCCTCGTTAGAATCACAGATATACAAATGACAATAAAAAGAATTAAAAGCGTTAGCCAGGTCAGAGTTAGGATTAAAACGCGACCAGTGTTGTTCGTCCTGGAGGAACTGAACCTTATAGCTTTTCCATCTGAATACCAGCATGTTTATTCCAGCAGCAGTTAAGAACATCCTGAAGGAACTTCTCCACCTAGATTTCTATTTCCATGTTGTCTACAACTTCAGCTTGGATCCAACCGCAGGTCCATATCAGTTATTATTATCTGATGCTGTTCATAAAATCATGAACAATAGATATGAAATTATTTTAGGGTCAGGACCTGGAGACATTCAGGGAACAAACTTAGACACAGAAATTAATAACAGTTTAGACAATTATTTGAGAACAAAAATCTAAACCTGAAAATTTGTGAAACAATAGTTTCTCATGTTATTAATTTGCTTTAAAATGTGGCATTAATTTTCCTGTGAATTGATTATTTCCACAGTGTTCTGATCAGCTTAGGGCCTCCTACAGTCCACCAACTGAAAACTAAGAGACAGAAGTTTGGAACAATGACCAGAGTGACTATAGGTGAAAAAGATGTGAAGAAGATAAATAAAACCATCGTACTTGTTGGAGAAACGGGGACGGGAAAATCAGCTCTGATCAATGCTTTGGTGAACTACACCATGGGAGGCACGTTTGAGAAGAAGGTCTGGTTTCAGGTTGTGGAGGAAGAGGAGGAGGATGGCCACACATCAGATGTGATTGTGTATGACATCTTTGATTTTAAAGGTAAAGCTCTGCCCCACTCTCTGACCATCATTGATACTCCTGGATGTGGAGACAACAGAGGGACTGAACATGATGTCATTGTGAGTCAAAGACTGTTTGACTTGTTTCGATCTGAGGATGGAGTTGGTGAGATTTGGGCAGTGGGTCTGGTGATGAAGGCCAGTGAGAATCAGCTGAGTGATTCTCTGAGCTACATATTTGATTCAATAATGTCTCTGTTTGGAAAAGGCATTCAAAACAACACTGTGGCTCTGATCACACACTCAGATGGAGCAACACCTAAGGTTGCTCTACAAGCTCTTAAAGATGCAAGCGCTGCATGTGTGAAAGATGAGAACAACCAGCCTCTCCACTTCACATTCAACATCCATCAGAATGAGGCCAGAACAGAGGAAACTAGCTCAGATCTGGAACAAGCATGGAGGGTGACTGAGAGGGGAATGAGTCAGTTCTTGTTTTTTCTTGAAAAGGCTTCACCTCAACAGCTGCAGGCAAAGTTTGGGTTTAACTCACAAATCAGGCTTGCAGCCTCACTCCAAAACCTACATGAGAAAATCAAACTAAATGAACTCAAACAGAAAGAAATGAAGCAGCTTCAAGAAGCACTGAAGAAACACAAAGAAGAGAAGAAAAGGGATGAAAATGTCATAGAAGTAGATGAAGTCTACACAGAGAAAGAACCTATCGATGGTGAGATGTTCTTCTTAAAAGCAGCTGTCTGCTGCACCGTCTGTAAGGAGAACTGCCACTATCCTGGGTGTACGATGGCCCTGAACGCTGACCAGTGTGAGGTCATACAGCATGGCCGCTGCACTGTTTGTACCAGGAGATGTCCTGTGTCAGCACATGTTAAAGTCAACTGGAGCTATGTGACCAAGACACAAAAGGTGCAGAGAACCGAAGAGGAATATTTAAAGAAGTACCAGAAGCAGACATCCATCTATACAAAGATGAACCTTCTAGAAATTCTGGAAAAGGAAATGGAAAACCTAAAATCAGAGAAGACAGGACTGGTAGAAAAGTCCTACCAACGAATTGTAAGCCTGGATCAAACTGTCCTTAAAGTTTCTTCAATTTCCTTCTACTTAAATTTGGACTTCCTGATTGAAAAGATGAAAGAAAAAGGAGATTCAGAGAGGCGTCAGAGACTGCAGGAGATAGACCAGCAGATGGATGGAAGAGCCAAAGCCCTGCTTGAGTGCAAGTATGATCAATTACCAGTTTTATAAGTTAATTTACCAGCATGTTCTTTAAGTAAACTGTCTCATGTTTATCAGAAGACATAGTAGTTTGGTCAACATAAAAGATTTCAATCCATTTATATGCATTTTTAGTTTAAATTGGTAGTTCTGTGTCTAATTAACAGAATCAGGATCAGTTTTATTGGCTAAGACTGTGCACACAAACAAGGAGTTTGACTTGGGTATCCAGCAATCAGATATTAACTATACTATGTAAACTTTAGAGGGAATAAAATGAAGGATAAAGGAGCTGTATCTATGTGGGTTTGTGCATACAGCCCAGTGTTTATTATATAAAGAGAATGAGAGGCAGGTTATGGAAGTGCAGACATGTTAAATCCTGGATGGAGGGAAGGTCAGCCCTGATGATTCTCTCTGTAGTCCTGATTATTCGTTGCAGTCTGGACCTGTCCTGTTTGATGGATGAACCAAATCACACTGAGTGTTACCCGGTCCTGTGTGTCCTCAGGTGTCCCTGTCATGGACAGGAGACCAGAAAGCAACCCGCCTCTCACACAATGACCCCTGGACTTAGGCACCCCCACGCTAATGACCCTGCATAGATAAGCGGGTAAAGACTATGTTTGAATGTGTATTTTCCTATTTAATCTTTAGTTTCAACCCAATCAAAATGTTCAAAAGTGAAATAACTGTATTTTCAATTTAAAAAAAAAGCCTCATAAGATGAGACATCTTACCACCAGAACCTGATGGCATAACAGACCCAAAATATTACAGACATAGGGGCTTTCATCATTTAAAAGAACAGTCACACTGTTGAACTGGAATAAACAGTGGAGCGACTGGGCCAACTGAAACCAGAAGCACACAGTCAGTTATATCAGTAACGACAGTACAAGCTGGACTTACAGTGTGTTATTATTCACAGCAAATGGAACTTGACTTTATCAGATATGTTCATTTTATTTATTCATAAATAAAAATGTCATTACTACTCTAGTTTTCATCATAGTTTTAGCCTCTAAATCTAACAAGAAACGGATTCAAATGTCATCACAACTGATATCATTCATACAGTTTACATGTGTTTCACACTTCAACAAATCATCTGAGTCAATTAGAACAGAGGTTTAAAATTATGGTATAAAACTAAACATTAAAAAACTATTAATCTACTGAAAGCAGGTAAGGCAAATTTTAAACATGATTTTAACTTGTCGGGGTGGGAGGCTGCTGACCTCAACAGGGGACATTATGGGGCAGTAGAAGGAGTACTTCGAGGATCTCATCAATCCTGTTGTCACGCATTCCCTGGTGGAAGCAGAGACTGGGGAGTCGGAGTTGGACTTGTTCTTCACCCAGGCTGAAGTCACAGAGGTGGTCAAAAAGCTTCACAGTGGCAGGGGTTCAGGATGGATTAAATCCGCCATAAGTACCTCAAGTCTCTGGATGTTATGGGGCTGTCGTGGTTGACACCGCTCTTCAACATTGCATGGCAGTCGGGGACAGTGCCTCTGGACTGGCAGACCGGGGTGGTGGTCCCCCTTCACAAGAAGGGGAACAGGAGGGTGTGTTCCAACTATAGGGGGATCACACTCCTCACCCTCCCTGGTAAGACATATGCCAGGGTGTTGGAGAGGAGAGTCCAGCTGATAGTCGAACCTCTGCTTCAGGAGAAGTAGTGTGGTTTTCGTCCCGGCTGTGAAACACTGGACTAGCTCTACAACCTCTACAGGGTGCTCAAGGGTTCATTGGAGTTTGTACAACCAGTCCACATGTGTTTTGTGGACCTGGAGAAGGCATTCCACCGTGTCCCATGAGTACGGAGTCGAGACCACTTTATTAGGGGGAATTCCAGGCTCCGTACAAGTGGAGCAGGCGTTTGGTTCGCATTACCAGCACTAAGTCAGACCAGTTTCCGGTGCATGTTGGACTCCAGCAGGGCTGCCCTTTGTCACCGATCCTGTTCATAACTTTCATGGACAGGATTTCTAGGTGCAGCCAAGGGCCGGAGGGGGCCTGGTTTAGGGACCAGCGGATTTTGTCTCTCTCTTTTGCCATGACATGGTCCTGCTGGCCATGCCTACCCCCAGGCCCGGCCAACCTGGAGGAAATACTGGAGGGACTGTGTCTCTCAGCTGGTCTAGAAATGCCATGGCTTCCGCCAGCGACACTAGAAGAGGTGTCTGTGAAGAGAAAAGTCTGAGCGTCTCTGCGTAGACTGCTGCCCTGTGGCTCGGTCCCGGGAAAGCAGGGGGCAACAAGTGCGGTTTAAAACTTCAGTAAAATCATCTTATTTTTAAAGATTAAAAAGAAATGGTGTGCTTTCTCTGCAGGGTTAACAACAAATCTCCACAACAAATCTTTCCCAGCAGTGTTCTGATCCGTTCCGGATCTCCTGCGGTCTACCAGCTCAGAACAAAGAAGGAGACCTTTGGGACTCTGACCAAAGTGACATTTGGTAAAAAAAAGCTGAACAAGCCAAATAAAAGCATCTTGCTTGTTGGTGAAACAGGAGCAGGGAAGTCTACTCTGATCAACGCTCTGGTCAACCACGCCATGGGAGTGAAGTTTGAGGATGAAGTCTGGTTTCAGATTGTAAAAGACGAGAACAGAAATCAGACAGAAAGTCAGACCTCAGATGTGATGGTGTACGAGATCTTTGGTTTTGAAAGTAAAACTCTTCCCTTCTCTCTGACCATCATCGATACTCCTGGATATGGAGACACCGGAGGGATTGAACATGATGTCATCGTCAGTGAAAGATTGTTCGAGTTGTTTCGATCTGAAAATGGCATTCATGAACTTGATGCAGTGGGTCTGGTGCTGAAGTCAAGCGTGAATCGTCTGAGTGACCGACTGAAGTACATCTTCGATTCAGTGATGTCTCTGTTTGGAAAAGACATAGAGAAAAACATTGTAGCCCTGGTCACTCACTCCAGTGGAAGAAGGCCGAAGGACCTGCTTCAGGCTCTCGAAGCTGCAGATATTAGATGTGCCAAAGATGAGAAGGAACAACCTGTTTACTTCCTGTTTAATAACTGTCAACAAGATGAGCGAACAGACGAACCAGAATACCTGGAAAATGCTGATAGAATAGCAAGGAGAGGACTGAGTGGCTTTACTGCCTTCCTGGGAAAAACTGCACCTCAAAAACTAGAAACGACTTTGGATGTTCTCAATGAACGGATCCGACTGGCATCCTGCATCCAGAACCTGCAGGATAGGATCCGAATGTCTGAACTGAAACAGGCAGAAATTAAGCAGATGCAAGAAGCTCTGCAGAACCATGAAGAAAACACTAAGAATGAGAAGTTTGCTGTAGAAGTTGATGAAGCCTACAAAGAAAAAGAGTCCATTGAAGGAGATTTGTGGTTGATGACTTTATTTAAAGGAGCAGTCTGCTGTACCGTCTGTGAGGAGAACTGTCACTATCCTGGATGCACAAGTTCTACAAGCCTTAAAGACTGTGAGGTGATGAAAGATGGCCGCTGCACCGTTTGTTCTTTGAAGTGTCCTGTATCTGCTCATGTGAAAGGAAAGTGGAGATATGTGAACAAGACAAAGAGAGTTCAGAAAAGTCTGGATGAGATTAGAAGAAGATCCAAACGAGAAAAAGGTTGGAATTTTTTAGAAAAACTCGAGAAAGACATGAAAAAGCTGAAAGCAGAGAAGTCTCAGCTGCTGGAAGACTCCTACCAACATGTTGTCAACTTGGAGAAAATTGCCTTGAAAGTTTATTCAGTGTCCACATATGTCCACTTTGACTTTCTGATTGAAAGGCTGAAAGAAAGTGAACAGTCTAGCAAGATTCAGAAACTGGAGGAGATGAAAAACAAGGAGGATGGAGGAACTAGATCGAAGGTTAAGCATGTGTGGAGTAAAATGAAAGCAGTTGGCAAAAAAAATTCAAAAGGTCTTAAATTAGTAAATCTAACAGCAGCTTAATCAGATTTGCTGAAAGTACACAACATACCACTCACCTGCTACATTCTTTGAACACCATCTGTTACTCGCTAATCATGTTTGATTTACAGCGTGAGCCATGGCAACTCTTGTCATTGGATGACCATTGTGCTTGCCATACATAATTATATGTGAATTGGGCTTGCTGTATTTCCACAACTTTTTACTGTTGCCATAGTTTACCTGGAATCTCAAGACCTTTTTCTACTACAAAATTAAGGAGGTTTCTTCAAACTCCGACATGTCATCAGTACCAGTTAGTCATTCTGGCATTGCTTTGGTGTGGAGAGCTTCAGATGGGAAAGCCATCAACTCATTTTGTAACATAACAAAAAGCTGGGGAGGCGCATCTTATCCTCTTTTTGCTGGCTGTGGTGATTACATATGACACACGTGTTCATCATGCGTTTTCATCTCCCCTCAGCTAACATCTAGACCATGATGCTTGGTTATGAATTCATGAACTGCTAAAAATCTGTTCAGAGTAATACTGATATAACCACTGATTACTGTTTCATATTGGTAGCAGCACCTCTTTGTTAATAATATAATTTATTTATGTAATTCATGATAAAGATCTGGTTGTTGCTGAAGGTCTGTTTGTGCATTAATAATACTTATTGGAAATGGAATATTAAATTAATTACTTCATGTATATGGTGGAATCAGGTGGATGAAGAAAGTTAATGTTCTTCATGACTTTCAGCTGTTAACACTTTGGAATAAAGGAATATTTATTTTTGTTATTTGTTGTATTTCTTACTTCAAAAGGCTAAAATATGATTATTCTTAAAGACGAGTTGGAATCAGACTAAAATATTAGATCCTTGTATGTTTGAGTTGATGTTCTAACTTTAATACTGTATATTCTCTTTCTCTATATGGAATTGTTTGGTACAAAGTGTGTGAATTGTTAATAAAAGTGATTAATGAACAACAACTTTTTTCTGTCAATTTCTGATAGAAGTTTTATATTAAACACAGTACTGACAAAAACACATTAAAGAAAACTTCATACTTCACTTGGTTTCATGTTAAAAATTAGAATAGAATAGAAATATCCTTTATTCAGGTATATAAGCAGCAAGTAAGTAAAAATTTACAACATGAGAAAAAATACTGTACAGTTATTAAAAATTGCATACTAAGATTGAAGCAAATATGCAACTGAGTGGAGTTATTTTGAAAATGTACAAAATGTGCATGTATAATTCTGCATAAAAACAGCAACAGAATATTTACAACAAATATAAAAACTGCAAATAACAGCAGGGATTTAAAGCCTCATTGTAAGTTTAGTTACTCTGAATATGTTGATGAGGTCATTGATAAATGCAGTGATCCTGTCTCCACAATTAAATATGACAGGATCCTATGGACTGAGGTCGCTTTGAAATAAATCAGATGTGTATCATATTTACGACCACATATGAAAGTGATGCGGGCCCAATTTGAAAAGAATCAGATTTCTGCTGTTCAGACCATCATAAAAGCATGAGTCACATATGGGCAGAAAATCTGGAGTTTTGCTTTCAGAGTGAATGTATCTTAATGCATATATTAACCATATAGAAATGGTTACAGAGCCATTTTTAAGAGTTATGGACTCCTCAGAACAACAGTGAGAACCATATCCACAGATGAGAACACATGGAACCGTGAAGAACCATCCAAGGAATGGCTGACCTGACAAAATTACTCCAGAAGCACTGAAGGCCTCATCTGCTTCAGGTAAAGCTTCAGTCTGGACTTTTTAAAGTGCAATTCTGTGAGGATGAAATCAGTGATGTTTTCCTTACCTGGACTAGAAGGATTTCATGGCACCATGATCGTGATGAAAGGTAAATACACCAAAATAGTGGAAGCTTTAGCTGATTTTATTTATTAAAATGAATAAACCTGAAAATGTTTATATCAAAAGTAAACTATGCTAGATTGCCAGATGCTAACCATTTCAATTATTAAAAGACACACTTGTGACATTTGCTGCTGTTTGATGAGTCAGACATCTGGTTCTCCATGTGGAGTTTTGTTGCATCAGCCTGTATCGATCCGCCCCATCAGCTCCTCATGAGTCCATCAGGATAATAATGTTATGAGACCTGGAAAGCACAACAGGAGCTGAACTACTTTGCAAAAACTGACAAAGAGATGAAACCCCCCAAAAATCTGGACAAATCCATTAAGGTTCATGTTTCAACAATAGGAAGGAGACTGGGCAAAAATGGCCTCAACAGGAAAGTGCCAAGGCCAGAACCGCTGCTGACCCAAAAGTAGACAAAGGCATTTTCCAGAAACTCTTTAGGAAAAATATTCTGTTGACTGATGAGACATAAGTGGAGTTTTTAGAAAGGTGTTCATTTCAGAACACGGCAGTGGTAGTGTGATGGTTGGGGTTGTTTGCTGCTTTAATTGAACCATGAATTCTGCTCTTTTCCTAAAAATCCTGAAGGAGAATACCAGGAGGTAAATCCATTGCATCAGAGCTCCACCCAATCTCTGGAACACATCTGGACCTCTTCACCTCGTGACATTTGAAAACCACATTTAATTTTATTCTTAGACATTTGTGATCTTTTTGTGCTTTTATTGGTTTTATTATTGTACAGTTTTTTTTTACAGTTTTATTGTTCCTCATTGCATTCCTTGGATAGAGAAAAAAGTCATTTTTCTTTGGATTCTTTGGATTTTGGTGATGATGTATTCAGAGTTGTATTCTGAAAAAATGGTCCCTGTGAGCAGCTGACAGGAGAACACTCTTGTCCATTTCATCATTTTATTTAAGAATTTTTTGTGCCACTGCTCTGTCCAACTATACCTGGTTTCATCTACATGTCCCGCTCATTGGCCAACCTTCTTTTTAAAGGTGCTCATAAATAAATCGATTTCATTTCAAACCCAGAGTACTGATGTGTGTACAGTTCAGAGTTAAAATCTGTTTCTGACTCAGTTTACAGGGTTGGAAGGACCGCTTTGTATTTCTTTACACTCACACAAAATAAATGATTTTTACTGAGTTTGAAAATCAATGTTTCATTTGTAAAATGCTGTCTGTTTCTAAATACCTTATCTGGACACTCCTGACAGCCCCCATAGAGGTTTGTCAACAGGTGATGTGTTTTGTAGCGGTCTACTGACTTTGTAAAACACATACATAAATGATAAGATTGTTTACTGTGAAGGCAGCTTGTCTTTCCTGATGGGCAACATACTTGCAAGTCAGGTTTGCTTCTATGTCTTTTCAGTTTGGGATGAAAATTCTACTGAGTAAAGAAACAAACCTGGTTACCGACCAGGTGGACAAAGAACAACGAAAGGTGAAGTCAAACGACTCATGTCCTCATCTCCTGATAGCAGGCAGAATTTAAAGCCTTTGTGTATCAGGATATACTTCATCTAAAGAGGGATGTGTACAGCTCAAACATCAGTGGCAGCAGATTACAACTTTAAGGTCTGCAGTCCCTCAGCAGCTCAACATAATGAGCAGAAGGCTTAAAACAGTCATGAAATTTTTTTTTTATTAAATATAGAAAAAGAAACATCAGCCAAAACAAGATATCAGACACACGTTACTGTAAAGAACATCCTAATCAGTTACTACAATACTGAGAAGACTTTAACAAACCTCTTAGATTGAATTTGAAGGAACGTCACATAATCTGACAGAATGTTCTGCTAATTTGTAGCTTTTGCAGACAAACACAATAGCCTAAAAACAGTATGCGGACTGGTTTGGTACAATCTCATGTAGAGGAAGTTCAGAAAGCTCTAATAGAGTTCAATAAGCCACCAGTCACAGGGAGGACAGGGAGGAAGGGAGAACGGGTCAGACTATTTGAGAATGGAGAAACAAGACATAAATCTGAAAACAACCTAATATTCTAGAAGCTCAGTAACTTGTGCAGAGACACTTCCTGATTTCTCAAAAACCAATTAAAATATATTTCAAACATTTCTTACGTGTTTTTTAAAGTTCTAATTTTGATACAGAATCAGTGTAAGATATTTAAAGTTAAGAATGTCAGTTCATTCACCTTTAATGTGAATCCCAGCAATAGGAGGTTGTACCACAGCTTTAGGAAAAGATATTCACTTTGTCTATTTTACATTAAACCTCTCTCTAACACATTTGTGGCTTGTTGGCTATAACTTTAGCTGATTTAGTCTCTACATGTACTACAGCATCGTCTGCATACGTTTGCAGATCAAGACTGAATAACAAAGGGTCTGACACTGATCCTTGTGGGACACCGATATCATACTTTACACAGCCGGAGCATTTTTCTCCTACTTTTTCAACCAGTTTGACAAACATAAAGACATTCAAGCCAAAGCACTGGGTCTCCCCGCAGGTCACCTCAACAACCGCTGCGCACTTCCCATCCACCCCTCCACCCCCGCCACATGTTGCTGTGTGCCATGCTGTACATTTAAAACGTTCCATCTAAACACATCTATGACCAACTATTTCAGAGTTTTAATGAGGAGAATGTGAAGATAGTTTTGATTCTGTTAAAGTCATAACATTGTTCTGATGTTAGACGTACTTTTTCCTCATACGTAACATATCTGCAAGACAGATTTCTTTCTATTTCTTATCAGAACTGAATGTAAACTTCTGTGAAATTTAAAACAAAACCCATCATGCATCATCCTCTACAATTACTGCGTGAACAGGTAGATGAAGGAAAAATTACAGAGAAACAGCAGATTAGTCCTGTTTACTAATCCCTGTTTGGCCCAGAAGCTCCTCTAAGCATCCTGACAATTCAATAGTAGGTATTTTAGTGGTTCTGACCCAAAAAAGAACGAATCCTGCATGATCTGCTGTACCATTAAAATCTGAATGACATGGAGGACAAGACTGTTGGAATAATTGAATAAAGATTTGTCTTATAGTTTCTCCTATTTTTTAACATAACTATTTGATTTTATAACCATTCATGATGTTTGTGTGAGTAAAGAATGTGTGAGTTGTCTGCAGGCAAAGGTCATAAATGGAGCTGAGCTAGCTAGGAGGAAGCGGTCCAGTTGAGGAGGTCATAAAAGATGAAGGCTGATTGCGCTAACCAGAAGATGCAATGATCCTGGAAGATGGAGAGACTGTGGAAGTGTGTTGTTAAAAGATAAAGGAGTTTATGACCTGTTTACGATGCAGCTGTTGTTTCCCATCCTTTAGAGAACAAGGTTTTTGTAAATAGGGATCCCCAAAGATAATAAAAAGAGAGGTACAGGCAGATGTTGTTCAGAACGGTGCGAGATTTGTAACTGAACACATCTTGACCGTTCTCCTCGCTGCGAGTATATAACTAATTCTTTGTCGCTCTCTTCTTTTTGTGTTGTTATAAGTATTTTAGGTTGTTTAAACCTGACAAAGACATCAGGAGGACACATCATCATCCCCACCAAGCCCCATAGAGAAGCTCTGATTAGCTGAATACTTGGTGTTTTATTTACATTATAGTTATGTGATGTGTTGTGTGCCTTGCAATATCTTATCTGAAAACATCTGACACCAACCAGAACATGGTGTTTCAGTCCAGTGGTTCTGAATGAAACCACGGTCCTCTGACTCTGCACACAAACAAGATAATGTTGTCATGTTAAAACCAAGAGGGCAGCTGAAAATACTTTTAGTTTCTCTTTACTAAAGCGAAAATATGTTGTTACAGTGAGACAATAGATAAAAATCATAAATCTATGTGGATCAGAACCAGACATATAACATCTGATGTAAAGTTTGTGTGAATAAGTGTCTGCAGCTGCTTTATGAATCAATCTGCAGAATCAAGGCAACTTAAAGACAGAAGCAATGTCCTCTGCTGTTCTCTGACCGTCTGAAACCTGGACTCAAGTTCCAAAGACCATTGATTTGGACATGTCCTCAAAAGACTCACGACTGGAGACAGACACAAGGTTTGAGACGTTTAAACTACTCATCACAGAGAAGACAGACATAAGCAATGTTCTCTGTCTCAGGGACATTGCTGGAATATCTGCTGTACTATGGCAGCCCGAAACCTGGACTCAGGTAATGATTAGCTTTTCTCGTCACTTATAAGAATAAAGTTTTTGTACAACGACCAAAGTGGGAGATGAAGATGAAGTAAAACAAAGATAAACATCTCATGAAAACCAACACTCACTGGCAGAAATATTTCAGGACTGCATGTTTGAAGTGTCGGATAAAATAACACAATAAAACATTGGTTGTCAGCTACACCCTACTCAACCTGCTGAGTGGAACTACTCAACATTTCTCACACATTTCTGTCACATTTTGGTGCAACACGTCAGACTGCTGCTGGCGGCAGGACAAGAAACCCTGAAACCACCTTTAGAACATAACTGATAAATAATACAACTTACAGCAAGTCATCCAGGTGTTGAAATAGCAACACAACCCCACACCACCACACTTCCACCTCCATGCTTGACTGTTGATGTTATTCATCTGAAATGCTCTTAGTTTTTAATGTGTTCTGTTGAGTCAGCAGTGGTTCTGGCCTTGGAACTCTCTCATGGAGGTCATTGTGGCCCAGTCTCTCTTTTTTATTGTTGAATCCTGACCTCTGACCTTAACTGAGACAGTGAGACATGCAGAGCTTCAGATGTTGCTCGGGGTTCTAGAGTAATAACAAGTTATAGTGTGATAACCGAGTCGTTTCTGGTTGTATGGTGTATGCTTACTCATCCTGTCTGTGTAAACCCTTTATTAGACAGTAATAAGAACTCCAAACCTTTACCTGAGGAAACCAAGCTCCAGATAAGCAAAGAAACTAAATTGAATTTTTTTTAAAAATCAGCATCAGTCAGGAGGAAAAGACACAGTGGTTTCTGTCCTCGTTTCTTTTATTGTGTCTTAAAGCATGGTGTGTTTTTACAGCTATAAATTAAACAGGGATATGTTGCATTTTCAAGCCTCTGTTTCACAGTAACAATAAGGAAAGGTCAGACTGTAAAGTCATTTGGCTCATTTGACAGATTTTGTTTTGCTGGAGACCCCCAGCGCAGCCCTGCTGCTTCAAATGTCACCTCAGAGTGTAACAAGCAGCTTTTTACCAGAGTTATGTTTTATTTTCACTTGATTAAATATTTCAGCTACTTTTAATTGTGTTGGAGGAAGATTTCATAGTAAAAATTGTATGTTTGTCTGAACACCTTGGTTGTGAACACTGCCGTATATTCTCCTACTGGACTGATGTTTTAAATGGCTGAGAAGAGACATCATTACGGTCCATTTTGTTTATTCCAGCATGTGTTATTTGAAGAAAGCCCAGAGACCACAGTCTAGCGGAGCAATCAGGGACCTTCTGGAAAAACTATTAAGAGGTTTAAAAATCGGCTTCGGTTTCAGTTTACTAATCGGATCATCTTCTGCTGCAGTGGAAGAAAACTCTCAGATTTCCTGCTGTGCAACATACAGGTGCTGGTCATAAAATTACAATATCATGAAAAAAATGTATTTATTTCAGTTATTCCATTTAAAAAGTGAAACTTGTATATTATATTGATTGATTACACACAGACTGATTTATTTCACATGTTTATGTCTTTTAATTTTGATCATTATAACTGACAACTAATGAAAACCCCAAATTCAGTATCCCAGAAAATTAGAATATTGTGAAAAGGTTCAATATTGAAGACACCTTGTGCCAGACTGAGAGACCATTTATAAGCAAAGGCCTTTAAATGGTCTCTCAGTTTAGTTCTGTAGCTACACAATCATGGGGAAGACAGCTGACCTGACAGTTGTCCAAAAGACGACCATTGACACCTTGCACAAGGAGGGCAAGACACAAAAGGTCATTGCTAAAGAGGCTGGCTGTTCACAGAGCTCTGTACTTATGCAAGACATGGTTTCAGCTGTCGCTTTCCTTGTGTCAAACCACTCTTGAACAAGAGGCAGTGTCAGAAGTGGCTAAAGACAGAAAGGACTGGGCTGCTGCTGAGTGGTCCATGGTGATGTTCTCTGATGAAAGTAAGTTTTGCATTTCCTTTGGAAACCAATTTCCCAGAGTCTGGAGGAAGAGAGGAGAGGCACAGAATCCATGTTGCTTGAGGTCCAGTGATGGTTTGGGTGCCATCTCATCTGCTGGTGTTGGTCCACTGTGTTTTTTGAGGTCTAAGGTCAACACTGCCGTCCACCAGGAAGTTTTAGAGCACTTCGTGCTTCCTGCAGCTGACCAACTTTACGGAGATGCAGATTTCATTTTCCAACAGGACGGCGCCTGCACACAGTGCCAAAGCTACCAGTACTTGGTTTAAGGACCATGGTATCCCTGTTCTTAATTGGCCAGCAAAGTCACCTGACCTTAACCCCATAGAAAATCTATGAGGTTGTCATACCTGCTTATGTTTTGAGTTCTTGAGTTTATGTTTTGTTATTTTACCTGGTCTAGTCCTTTGTTTTCTGTCTCCCTGCCCCCCATCACACACCTGTTCTGTGTTTTCCCCTGATTGTCTGGTCACGCGTGTCATTGGTTCCCCCTGCTGTCCAGTTTTGTATTTAAGCCCGTTTTGTTTCCTTTGTTCCCCGCTGGTTCCTTGTGTGTTGTTTGTGTTTGTGTGCATGTCTGGTACCCTATCCGTGTCCAGCCATGAGCAGCAAAATGTCGCCTTACCTGCAAACTTCGAGCTTCAGGAGTTCTTCCCTGTATATTGGTCCAACAGAAACCCACATTATGACAGGGGTATTGTGAAGAGGAAGATGCAATACGCCAGACCCCACAATTCAGAAGAGCTGAAGGCCACTATCAGCACAACCTGGGCTCTGATAACACCTGAGCAGTGCCACAGACGGATCGACTCCATGCCACGCCGCATTGCTGCAGTAATCCAGGTAAAAGGAGCCCCAACTAAGTATTAAGTGCAGTACACGCTCATACTTTTCATGCTCATACTTTTCAGTTGGCCAACATTTCTAAAAATCCTTTTGTTGTATTGGTCTTAAGTAATATTCGAATTTTCTGAGATACTGAATTTGTTTTGTTTTTTTATTAGTTGTCAGTTATAATCAACAAAATTAAAATAAATGAACATTTGAAATATATCAGTCGTGTGTAATGAATGAATATAATATACAAGTTGAACTTTTTGAATGGAATTACTGAAATAAATCAATTTTTTCATGATATTCTAATTTTATGACCAGCACCTGTAAATATGAGTAACAAAGTAAAATACCTTTATAATAAATCCACGTAAACAAATGTGCATGTAGAAGATCCAACAGAAGTTATTTCTCCTCTCTGCTGAGCAAAGAAAAAACTTTTTCTTGTTGGAAATCTCCCCCGTCCTAATAATCAGATCCTTGTTAGCAAGTTGGCTTTTCTTTCCAATCACCAGAAACACATTTCTTGAAGTTTGCATAATTTCTCACAGAAGAATAAAGAAAATAAAGAAGATTTTAACATCTAAATATGTGCTAAGATCCCTTTTATTTGTAATAACAAATAAAAGGTGTTTTTATTGTAAGGTGTGTGTTTTGGCTCATTTATTCATTTATTCATGTCGACTTCAATAAATATATTCCCAACTTGATTTGTTTCAGTAAAGCAAACTGGACCTGTAAAATGTGTAGAAGTTAATCGAAATGAACCACAAATAAAAAACATCCCCATGAATTATGAGCTGTAGGTGCAAGGCCACAAGATTGGTTTGCTCATATCGTCAATGTTTGTTATGCATTATTACTAGGAATAATGTCTTGAATGTCCAGAAATTCACCTTTGGAAAGTATGTTGGGCATTTTAAGAATGTTTTATGTGAAGAGACGTGACACCAACCATCAAGTCTGATTTAGATCAGTGGAAGAGAATAAAAACAAGAGTTTTCTGACAGCAAAGCAATGAGGGTAAAATCTATGAAGATGCTAGAAAATCTTTAGTTTCAGTTTACTGAAGAGACATTTATTTCCAAAACTGGTATTTCCCGCTTAGCAACATGTTTTACAAAAATGTATTCATGCAGCAATACTGGAGACAGTCATACTCCTCTTCTGCTAGAAGCTTAAAATACTTATATTAGGATAACTGGGAGGATAACAGTGATACTGAGCCTCCTCCTAGCTGTCATTAAGGACTCTGCAAAGACAGAGTTAAAACCTAAAATAATAGTCAATGTTTTAACAAGGAGTGTTTATTGAACAATAATCTGTATAACAAAAGTATACAAGAGAAATATGCCTGGTGTCTGAGCAGGAGAATAAGTCAAGTCATCCACTGATATTCATAGTTGAACTGTTTAAAGTTCACCATGGTCAGTTATTTTGAATTCAAGGGAAGCCTGTGATGAGACGGATATTTCTGGTGTGACTGCAGGAACCCAGGAAGCAGAAGGTATTTTAGACACAGCAGCTTTACTGTTGGTGGCCCATAAATACCAGTTAGAAAGTTAGATGAAGACCCATGACTAGTTTATGTCATTTAGATTAAATCCCTTCTTTCCCAGATTGTCTTCGTTTAAAATAAATAACAAAGACGACAAAATAGTTGAATCCCTAATTTGTCCGTTTTTTTTATATTTGGGTGTTTGTCTATTAAAGTTCTCATTAAAATAAATAAATCATATTTTATGCTTTATACTTGTTTCCTATTGTCTTTCAAGTTTATTGCAAATAAAACTAAAATATGAGTTTACCAAGCAGCTACAGGACAGACTTCATCAATCAAACCAGGCAACAAAAGGTTCAGGGGGCAAATGAAGGCTAAATGAATCATGTGACCAAAGTTTTACCTCCTCCTCCTACAGAATATAAAACTCAGCCTTCTCAGCTTCACTGAACGTTGAGAAGTTTGACAACGCAGGTAGGAAAACTTCCTGATATCAGAACCTGAACTTAGGAGTTTAGATTAGAAACCTACAAATTAAGCTGACATATATATTTTTATGCTGGTGCTTTAAAGAAATCAGTTAAATTACAGTGCTGGAAAAATAATTAGATCTAAATAATTAGTTGAACATGAATTTATGTTTTTACAGCTGATTTTATCTCTAATAGCTCAACAAAGAGCTCCCATGATGCCACTCATGTTTTCTCCATTTTAATTCTTCCCTAAATATTACAAAGTAATTACTTTTTAAGTTTTGATGTGTATTATGCAATATACAGTGGGTAATGTCTGACTTTAACTACACTTAGAGGCATAAAATCAGTAACTTTACTGTTTGTTTCTGATTAGTGACAAAAACCTGACTGGAGTGAACATCACCACTTCTTCATCATGCAGAGAACATAAGTAGCAAAATCATTCATTGGTAACAAATAAAGTTTATTTAATCTGTACTGATTAAACCATTAAAACATATTTTCAACATTGTATTGTATTCTTGTAAAAGGAAACTAAATAAGAGCAATTTGGATAATTTGTGGTGTTTGAAGGCAAGAGGAGATGTTTCTGAACATCATAAGAATTTAGGAAATCAATTTTTCCACAGTTTTCATGTTTCTCTACAGCAAGAAGATTAAAGCTGGTTCACTGTAGGAATTAATGTTGGATCCAAATAAAAAGCCTTTTAAGAGATGGATTATTATGTCTGACCTCATTGATATGTGTGGCTTTGAAGAACATGGCCTAACTTAGCTGCTAGAAGGTCCTGGTTCCTCTCAGCTGCTTCTGATCTGGGATCAATAATAATCTGAATAATACCTAGAAAACAACCTTTATGGTTCTCATGGTGGTTCAGATGGAGAACAGACTGGAAACATCACTGTGAACTTGATTATTGTACATCTTTAAACTTTTAAACAGTACTGCTCATGGGATTCTGCACCAATATATTGGAAAGCGCCATTAATCTGTAAAGTCCTGCCTTTCTTAAGAAATTAATTGTTTAGTTTAAGACAAAGTTTGAAAATAAATCTCTATAGTTATTAATGTTTAATTATTATTTAAAGGTTTTTCTTCCAGTTTGTATTGAATCAGATACTATCTTAGAAACTAGGCTTTTATTTTGAAACCATATCGTGCTACTTATTCAAACTGTTCAATACAGAAAAAGATTCATTCATCTTCTATACTGTTTATTCCATAGTGGGTCACGGGGAGCTGGTGCCTCTTTCCAGCAGTCTATGGGCGAGAGGCGGGATCCACCCTGGACGGGTCGCCAATCCATCGCAGGGCAACGCAGAGACATACAGGACAAACAACCAAGACACACTTTCACACCTAAGGGCAATTTTAGAGAGACCGATTAACCTAACAGTCATGTTTTTGGGAGGAAGCCGGAGTACCCGGAGAGAACCCACGCATGCATGGGGAGAACATGCAAACTCCATGCAGAAAGACCCCCGGACAGGAGTCGAAAAGATACTGTTGTTAATTTTTGTGTCCATATGACCATGTCTGGTCAATCTACATGTCCCCACTCATCCCTTCTTCAACTATATGGAGTCTTTCAGACCTCCCCCATACCATGATGTTCCCACTTCCAGACTTCAACATGGTGTTTTGTTGCTAAATAAAAAGAACATGTTGCTGGTATTTCTCTGATTATGTTTAGATCAGTTTCTCCTCCAATCACAGTGTGTGTCACTGACATCCAGAGACATGATTTTGTTTCATCCTAACAGACGATACCCTCACAGTAATTTGTTGTCTTGTCCAAATGGCCTGCAGTACCTTTTTTTTAGCAGTTGACCATAACTGGGAAACAGCTGTACCTGCTGATTCCATGTCTTTCTGAAGCCATCTTCTAAATATTGTTTCGACTCCTGTCAGAGCTCCTAAAAGGACCATCTTCTCATGGCTGGCTTCTAGTGAAACAATGTTTTCTCCACTAACAGATTCTGGCCACAGCACTGTTTACTGGAACATTGAGAAGATTAGAAACATCTTCCTAACTGATGTCTTTGTTGTTTTTGTAGAAAATAGGGTTTGAAGTCCTGAAGAGAACTGATTGCTTTCCCCTTCATAATATGCTTCATGATATGTTGATTTGTTAGTATGTTTAAAGTACCTGGGTTGTTACCAACATCTGGTTTTAATTCCATGTTAAAAGCCCCATTAGAATCCCTCCAATGTGTTTACTGTAGTAATCAGTTCAGGAACCGTTCTATTGAAAAAAATCAACCTTTAAAGAACTGTTCAGACAAATCCTTCAGCCTGACCCAGTGACACCCCCAGAAGGTTTTCACAGGGGGGACCCCAATGGGGCCATTAAAGATCTCTGAGGAGCCAAACCAAAATCCAAAACTGCTGTGATGTTGTAGTATTACTGTAAAATAGGAACTATCATAGAGCATTTTTTTTTGTTTGTTTTTACAAATTGATATTTCAGTCTGAGTCATTTTTATTTTCTTTTTATAAAATGAAAAACATCACAAAATAACTTAACATGAATTCACTAAAAATAATAATGTTTATGTTAACTATTTACTAAACACCATTAAAATGAAAATAAAAGTATATATTGCAGACTTAAAACTACTGCTACATGAACAAAAGTGCAGGAACAGTTGGTGTGTTCGCTGACGCGTGGATAACTCAGCTTTGTTCAACCAACAACTTCCCAGGGGGGGGGGGGGGGGGACTGGGCTGCCCCCCCCTGATGGCGCCACTGATCTGACCCACTAAAAAAATAATTTACAATAATGATGGATTGTTCTTCATACTCTAAGGGCTTTTTTGACAGTTTTGGGCCTTTTTTTACCTGTTTTCTAGGAACTGTCGGTTTCATGTTCACCCTGATTACTGTGTTTAGTTTTGTTTCAGTCCACCTTTGCACAACATTTACAGATCAGCTTCTTTGATGACTTGCTTTTGTGATCTTATATGTAATGGAAACATTCTTAAAGTTATGAGAACTAAGTCCTAATTTAGGACTTCTGCAGAATAAGCAGATCACTCTCATGTCCACATCAGAAGTAAAATAAATGTTCTTTTCAGAGCTATTCTTCTGGTCTCTACTGGCTCTGGCCTTGAGAAATTAGTTTTAAAGCCTTTCAAGCTTTAAAACAACTTACTAATCTAGCAAGTTGTTTCAGCATAAAAAAGGTAAAAGCACTGCCAGTGAAAACTTTAGGGAAACATATTAAACCATATTCATTTGAAAGTAGAACAGACTTTAACTGACATTAAACAATGTTGAGTTTGGGGGGTGCTGCTACTGTAAACAGGGATATCAGGATAAATCTGAACTACTTCAGGCATTAAGTTTTCCACCATGAGCAGCGAATCAGGTTCTGCGCTTTGTAGACACTACCCGGTCATGTCACACACGCATTGGCCAGCGTACACCCACTTGGTTCCTTACATTTTGGATGAGCAGCTGAGTTAATAGAGCAGACCTTGTGTTTAAATTATTTAAATTTAGATTATGTCAGTTAACAGCTTGCCTAAACAAAGAATAATCTCCTACTTTAGTAAAGGTGATTAAAAGGCAGTCCAAATAGGCCGGCCATCAGTCGCTGACTTTTAGACTAATGACACCAAACACAAAAGTATATTTAAAATAATTATGTGGGGAGTCTCTGTGTGGACGGACCACAAGAATATGTCCAACAATAAAAGAACCTAATGAGGAACATCTTGGTCTGAATGCTGCACTGTTACATGATCTGATCTTAAGGTTTCTAACAGAAACACCACAGTTTAAAAGGAATCCCTGCATTAGAAACTAAACTGACTTTAATATAAAATAATTTAAGTTTAGATTTAAAATAAAACTACATTTGAGCTCAAACTGACTTTAGCATTCAACAGTTTTTTTTAATTCATATTTATTTTGGTCTTTACTGATTTATTAGATATTTAAACAGCATTTACTTAAACATTGTAATTTAGTTCAGTTTACTAAGGTTTATTTTACAATATATTTTACATTATATTTTACATTTTACATTACAGTGATGCAGATTTTAAAAATGACATTTTTAATGAACCAGATTTACACTAATTAACAGCAATAACATTCTGAAACTTTCTAATTAACAGCAATAACATGCTGAAACTTTCTAATTAACAGCAATACATGCTGAAACTTTCTAATTAACAGCAATACATGCTGAAACCCTCTAATTAACAGCAATAACATGCTGAAACGCTCTAATTAACAGCAATAACATGCTGAAACTTTCTAATTAACAGCAATAACATGCTGAAACTTTCTAATTAACAGCAATAACATGCTGAAACTTTCTAATTAACAGCAATACATGCTGAAACTTTCTAATTAACAGCAATACATGCTGAAACGCTCTAATTAACAGCAATAACATGCTGAAACGCTCTAATTAACAGCAATAACATGCTGAAACTTTCTAATTAACAGCAATAACATGCTGAAACTTTCTAATTAACAGCAATACATGCTGAAACCTTCTAATTAACAGCAATAACATGCTGAAACTCTCTAATTAACAGCAATAACATGCTGAAACTTTCTAATTAACAGCAATAACATGCTGAAACTTTCTAATTAACAACAATAACATGCTGAAACTTTCTAATTAACAGCAATACATGCTGAAACTTTCTACTTAACAGCAATAACATGCTGAAACTTTCTAATTAACAGCAATACATGCTGAAACTTTCTAATTAAAAGCAATAACATGCTGAAACTTTCTAATTAACAGAAATACATGCTGAAACTTTCTAATTAACAGCAATACATGCTGAAACCCTCTAATTAACAGCAATAACATGCTGAAACGCTCTAATTAACAGCAATAACATGCTGAAACTTTCTAATTAACAGCAATAACATGCTGAAACTTTCTAATTAACAGCAATAACATGCTGAAACTTTCTAATTAACAGCAATACATGCTGAAACTTTCTAATTAACAGCAATACATGCTGAAACGCTCTAATTAACAGCAATAACATGCTGAAACGCTCTAATTAACAGCAATAACATGCTGAAACTTTCTAATTAACAGCAATAACATGCTGAAACTTTCTAATTAACAGCAATACATGCTGAAACCTTCTAATTAACAGCAATAACATGCTGAAACGCTCTAATTAACAGCAATAACATGCTGAAACTTTCTAATTAACAGCAATAACATGCTGAAACTTTCTAATTAACAACAATAACATGCTGAAACTTTCTAATTAACAGCAATACATGCTGAAACTTTCTACTTAACAGCAATAACATGCTGAAACTTTCTAATTAACAGCAATACATGCTGAAACTTTCTAATTAAAAGCAATAACATGCTGAAACTTTCTAATTAACAGAAATACATGCTGAAACTTTCTAATTAAAAGCAATAACATGCTGAAACTTTCTAATTAACAGCAATAACATGCTGAAACTTTCTAATTAACAGCAATACATGCTGAAACTTTCTAATTAACAGCAATACATGCTGAAACCCTCTAATTAACAGCAATAACATGCTGAAACGCTCTAATTAACAGCAATAACATGCTGAAACTTTCTAATTAACAGCAATAACATGCTGAAACTTTCTAATTAACAGCAATAACATGCTGAAACTTTCTAATTAACAGCAATACATGCTGAAACTTTCTAATTAACAGCAATACATGCTGAAACGCTCTAATTAACAGCAATAACATGCTGAAACTCTCTAATTAACAGCAATAACATGCTGAAACTTTCTAATTAACAGCAATAACATGCTGAAACTTTCTAATTAACAGCAATACATGCTGAAACCTTCTAATTAACAGCAATAACATGCTGAAACGCTCTAATTAACAGCAATAACATGCTGAAACTTTCTAATTAACAGCAATAACATGCTGAAACTTTCTAATTAACAACAATAACATGCTGAAACTTTCTAATTAACAGCAATACATGCTGAAACTTTCTACTTAACAGCAATAACATGCTGAAACTTTCTAATTAACAGCAATACATGCTGAAACTTTCTAATTAAAAGCAATAACATGCTGAAACTTTCTAATTAACAGAAATACATGCTGAAACTTTCTAATTAAAAGCAATAACATGCTGAAACTTTCTAATTAACAGCAATACATGCTGAAACTTTCTAATTAACAGCAATAACATGCTGAAACTTTCTAATTAACAAAATAACATGCTGAAACTTTATAATTAACAGCAATAACATGCTGAAACTTTCTAATTAACAACAATAACATGCTGAAACTTTCTAATTAACAAAATAACATGCTGAAACTTTATAATTAACAGCAATAACATGCTGAAACGCTCTAATTAACAGCAATAACATGCTGAAACGCTCTAATTAACAGCAATAACATGCTGAAACGCTCTAATTAACAGCAATACATGCTGAAACTTTCTAATTAACAGCAATAACATGCTGAAACTTTCTAATTAACAAAATAACATGCTGAAACTTTATAATTAACAGCAATAACATGCTGAAACGCTCTAATTAACAGCAATAACATGCTGAAACGCTCTAATTAACAGCAATAACATGCTGAAACGCTCTAATTAACAGCAATACATGCTGAAACTTTCTAAGTAAAAGCAATAACATGCTGAAACTTTCTAATTAACAACAATAACATGCTGAAACTTTCTAATTAACAGCAATAACATGCTGAAACGCTCTAATTAACAGCAATAACATGCTGAAACGCTCTAATTAACAGCAATAACATGCTGAAATGCTCTAATTAACAGCAATAACATGCTGAAACTTTCTAATTAACAGCAATAACATGCTGAAACTTTCTAATTAACAACAATAACATGCTGAAACTTTCTAATTAACAGCAATACATGCTGAAACTTTCTAATTAACAGCAATAACATGCTGAAACGCTCTAATTAACAGCAATAACATGCTGAAACTTTCTAATTAACAGCAATAACATGCTGAAACTTTCTAATTAACAGCAATACATGCTGAAACGTTCTAATTAAAAGCAATAACATGCTGAAACTTTCTAATTAAAAGCAATAACATGCTGAAACATTCTAATTACCAGCAATAACATGCTGAAACGCTCTAATTAACAGCAATACATGCTGAAACTTTCTAATTAAAAGCAATAACAAGCTGAAACTTTCTAATTAAAAGCAATAACATGCTAAAATGTTCTAATTAACAGCAATAACATGCTCAAACGCTCTAATTAACAGCAATACATGCTGAAACTTTCTAATTAAAAGCAATAACATGCTGAAACTTTCTAATTAAAAGCAATAACATGCTAAAACATTCTAATTAACAGCAATAACAGGCTGAAACTGTCTAATTAATAGCAATTACATGTAAAAACAGTATAACCAACAGCAATAACATGCTGAAACACTCTAATTAACAGCAATAACATGCTGAAACTTTCTAATTAACAGCATTAAGTGCAATTAATAGTCTAATTAATAGCAATTACTTGCGGAAAATCTCTAATCAACAGCAATAACATGCTAAAATGTTCTAATTAACAGCAATAACAAGCTGAAACTTTCTAATTAACAGCAATTAAGTGCAGAAACTGTCTTATTAATAGCAATTACATGTAGAAACAGTCTAATCAACAGCAATAACATGCTGACACGTTCTGATTAACAGCAATAACATGCTGAAACTTTCTAATTAACAGCAATAACATGCTGAAACTTTCTAATTAACAACAATAACATGCTGAAACTTTCTAATTAACAGCAATACATGCTGAAACTTTCTAATTAACAGCAATAACATGCTGAAACGCTCTAATTAACAGCAATAACATGCTGAAACTTTCTAATTAACAGCAATAACATGCTGAAACTTTCTAATTAACAGCAATAACATGCTGAAACGCTCTAATTAACAGCAATAACATGCTGAAACTTTCTAATTAACAGCAATACATGCTGAAACCTTCTAATTAACAGCAATAACATGCTGAAACGCTCTAATTAACAGCAATAACATGCTGAAACTTTCTAATTAACAGCAATAACATGCTGAAACTTTCTAATTAACAACAATAACATGCTGAAACTTTCTAATTAACAGCAATACATGCTGAAACTTTCTACTTAACAGCAATAACATGCTGAAACTTTCTAATTAACAGCAATACATGCTGAAACTTTCTAATTAAAAGCAATAACATGCTGAAACTTTCTAATTAACAGAAATACATGCTGAAACTTTCTAATTAAAAGCAATAACATGCTGAAACTTTCTAATTAACAGCAATACATGCTGAAACTTTCTAATTAAAAGCAATAACATGCTGAAACATTCTAATTACCAGCAATAACATGCTGAAACGCTCTAATTAACAGCAATACATGCTGAAACTTTCTAATTAAAAGCAATAACAAGCTGAAACTTTCTAATTAAAAGCAATAACATGCTAAAATGTTCTAATTAACAGCAATAACATGCTCAAACGCTCTAATTAACAGCAATACATGCTGAAACTTTCTAATTAAAAGCAATAACATGCTGAAACTTTCTAATTAACAGCAATAACATGCTGAAACTTTCTAATTAACAGCAATACATACTGAAACTTTCTAATTAAAAGCAATAACATGCTGAAACTTTCTAATTAACAGCAATACCATACAGAAACTTTCTAATTAACAGCAATAACATGCTGAAACTTTCTAATTAACAGCAATACCATACAGAAACTTTCTAATTAACAGCAATACATTCTGAAACTTTCTAATTAACAGCAATAACATGCTGAAACTTTCTAATTAACAGCAATAACATGCTGAAACTTTCTAATTAACAACAATAACATGCTGAAACTTTCTAATTAACAGCAATACATTCTGAAACTTTCTAATTAACAGCAATAACATGCTGAAACTTTCTAATTAACAGCAATAACATGCTGAAACTTTCTAATTAACAACAATAACATGCTGAAACTTTCTAATTAACAGCAATACATGCTGAAACTTTCTAATTAAAAGCAATAACATGCTGAAACTTTCTAATTAACAGCAATACCATACAGAAACTTTCTAATTAACAGCAATAACATGCTGAAACGCTCTAATTAACAGCAATACATGCTGAAACTTTCTAATTAACAGCAATAACATGCTGAAACTTTCTAATTAACAGCATTAAGTGCAATTAATAGTCTAATTAATAGCAATTACTTGCGGAAAATCTCTAATCAACAGCAATAACATGCTAAAATGTTCTAATTAACAGCAATAACAAGCTGAAACTTTCTAATTAACAGCAATTAAGTGCAGAAACTGTCTTATTAATAGCAATTACATGTAGAAACAGTCTAATCAACAGCAATAACATGCTGACACGTTCTGATTAACAGCAATAACTTGCTGAAACCTTCTAATTAACAGCATTTAAGTGCAGAAACTGTCTAATTAATAGCAATTACTTGCGGAAAATCTCTAATCAACAGCAATAACATGCTGAAACTGTCTAATTAATAGCAATTACATGTAAAAACAGTCTAATCAACAGCAATAACATGCTGAAATATCCTAATTAACAGCAATAACATGCTTAAACTTTCTAATTAATAGCAATAACGTCCAGCAACGGTCTAATCAACAGCAATATCATGCAGAAACTGTTTTATCAACAGCAATAACATTCAGAAACTGTTTAACCAATAGCAAGAACATGCATAAACTTTCTAATTAACAGCAATTAAGTGCAGAAACTTTCTAATTAACAGCAATTAAGTGCAGAAACTGTATAATTAATAGCAATTATTTGCGGAAACAGTCTAATCAACAACAATAACATAAAGAAACTGTCTAATCAACAGCAATAACATAAGGAAACTGTCTAATCAACAGCAATAACATAAAGAAACTGTCAAATTAACAGCAATAACATGTTGAAACTTTTTAGCTAATAGCAATAACATTTGGAAACTGTTTGAGCAACCTAAGAACATGGTGAAACTTTCTAATTAACTGCAATAACATTTGGAAACTGTCTAATTAACAGCAATAATATGCAGAAATTGTCTTATTAAGAGCAACTTTTCGCTGTCTCCCTTTATGAGTGACTTTAAAACAGATTAGGTCCCCTTCCTACAAGACAGAGGAGAAAAACATAGTGCATAAGGATATGTACTACTTACTCAGAGTATTAATATTTTTACACAATCATTAAATGATAAATATAATAAGGATTATGGCTTAATTTAAATATTTCAATCTAGCCCTTACAATATACCTAATATAGAAAGATTAACAGGAGAAATTAATTGAAACTAGTAAAATCTTCTCCTACAAGAATGTCTCATCTAAATTCAAGAACATCATCTCTAAAAATCTCCTGATCCGTTCAGGACCTCCAGCTGTGTACCAATTAAGACAAAAAAAGCGGACTTAGGACCTCTGACAAGACTAACGCTTGGAAAGAAAAACTTGAACAAGGCCAACAGAACTGTGTTGCTGGTGGGTGAAACAGGAGCAGGAAAGTCTACCGTCATCAACAGTCTGGTCAACCACGCTATGGGAGTGAAGTTTGAGGATGAAGTCTGGTTTCAGATCGTAAAAGACGAGAAGAAAGGGCAGACTGAAAGCCAGACTTCAGATGTGATTGTGTACGAGGTCTTTGGGTTTGAAGATCAAACTTTGCCTTTCTCCCTGACCATCATCGACACGCCTGGATTTGGAGACACCAGAGGGATTGAACGTGATCTTATTGTCAGTCAAAGATTGTTTGACTTGTTTCGATCAGATGATGGAATTAATGAGATTCATGCCGTGGGTCTGGTGGTGAAGGCCACAGATAATCGAGTCAATGATCGCCTTTCATATGTCTTCAACTCAGTCATGTCTCTGTTTGGGAAAAACCTGGAGAAAAGCATCGTGGCTCTCGTTACTCACTCAGATGGAAGAACACCCAAAAATGTTCTTCAAGCTCTTGCAGCTACAAACATAAAATGTGCCAAAAATGAAAAGAATCAACCTATTTACTTCCTTTTTGATAATTCCCAAACTGATGATCGATCAGAGGACATTGAATTCCTAAAAATTGCTACGGAAATTTCTGAGAAAGGAATGAAAGCCTTTACAGCCTTCTTGGAGAAGAAATCATCTCAAAAACTGATAACGACAACAGACGTCCTAAATGAACGCATCAGCCTGGCGGCCTGCATCCAGAACCTGCACGAGAGAATCCTGTTAACTGAGCAGAAACAACAGGAACTCAAACAAACTCACGACGCTCTGGTCAAACAAGTAGAAGACATGAAGAAATCTGAGACGGTCACTGTAGAAGTTGATGTTGTCTACAAAGAAAAGGAGCTTCTTAAAAGCAAAAAGCTTTTCAGCCGTGGTTTCTTTGAAAAAGCAATGGTCTGCACCATCTGTGAGGAGAACTGCCACTATCCTGGCTGTACTATCAGTTCCAGTCCTCAACATTGTGAGGTCATCAAAAAAGGCCGCTGCACAGTCTGCACAAAGAAATGTCCTGCATCAGCTCATGTGAAGGAAAACTGGAGATATGTCATAAAAACCAAGAAGGCTAAGAAGACTGTAGAAGTTAAAAAAGAGAAACAGGTGGAGAAGGTTGACCCTGACATCAAGTTTAATATTTTAAAAAGTCTTGCAAATAAAATCCAGAACCTGAAAGCAGAGAAGATCCAGTTGGTTAATGAGTCCTACCAACATGTTATCACCCTGGAGGAGATCGCCCTCAAAGTGGATTCTGTGTCCACTTTTGTTCACCTGGATTTCTTGATTGAGAAGATGAAGGAAACAGGAGACATGAAGAAGGTCCAGAGATTGGAGGAGATGAGAAGCCGAATGGACGAAGGAACCAAGTTAGCCCTCCAGTACATGTGGGGCAGAACAATCGGAACCATGTAAGAACCAGAAGAACCAACACATCCATGACAGGATGAAGAAGAAAGCTTCATTAGGTGCATCAGCTCCTCTAAAGCCTCTTCTTGATTAACTTTAGTTCAGTTTCAATAAAATAACCTCCCATCTGATCCTGGTAAAGGAAAGGATTTAATGATTGTTTAAGCTAATATACTGAGTTTGTTAAAGAAATATTTTAATCATAGATATACAACCGAAATACAATATATACAACATCAGAGAGAAGAGACTGCAGCTGAAACCAACAAATGTTTTTCAGCAGACATTTCTGTCTTTACTAAGAAACAGCTTCAAACAGCTGATTTAGTAGGAATGGGTTAATATGATTTATCATAAGAATTAGGATTCATTGTGTGAATGATAAACTCCAACTGATTATGTTTGCACTCCTGATAAATTAACAGTATGTTGGGACTTTTAATATTTTCTTCCACTGTCGGTTCCAATGAAAGCATAAATAAATATGCAAATAATAAAAATATGATTGAATGCAGTTATTTTTACCTTTCTAACATTAACTGCACTACTTAATTAAACTGGTGTGTTTTATAATGGGTTCATTTGTGTTAGTTTGGAGAACTGAGTCCTGCTGAAATTTAAACACTTATTGTTACTTTTATCGTTGTTGCAACAAATACCGAACATATTGTGATAATTTTAAGTACATGTTAACTATCCCTAGTTTTATAGAGAACTATTGAAAATTGTGTTTTTCTTTTAATTCCTGTAAATATTTAACTAAAATTAATCATTTAGGATGAAATTCAACTAAACTCCAAAACAGTGGTGCCTTATAACCATATTTTGATTATGTTGATGTGTGCAGTTTTGACTTTAGTGCGTTACTTTTAGCTCTATATTCGATACAGGTGGCTGTCTTTGTTTAACTCAATATTTGTTCCATAAATACATCTTCTGTGTTCCTCTGAGATGTGATGGATGATGGAGCTGGGACGTCCCACTGAGGGCTAACTGGGACACACACTGAGAGACTGAGTTTTATTATGGAAACAATATCTACCAAGTTACCTTTAATCCATGTTATACATTGTTCTGCTGTCTTCTGTGAATAAAATAGTTGATCGATAAAACCAGTTGGCTCCATGTGTGTTTTCTGAAGTTAGTGTACTTTCATGGTTCTCCTGGGTGTCTCTGAGTTGGACCTGTGGATGACAATGGATGGATGGAAAAAGCAATCAACAATTAATAAACTGATCAGTGATCAATAGTATTTCATTTCAGGTTATATTTTGATTGGTCTTTATATTAGACACCATTATTCTGGTATATTTGCATTCTATTTTTTTTTATTTCAATATGAATCCATACTGGTGCATTTTAAATAAAGCATGAAAATAAACCCAGATGGAGAGAAGATGGTCTTTATGCTTCTGTCCTATGTTCCAGTAAACCTCCAGGCAAGGTGATTGGAGCTAAGTTTCCACCTTCATCTTCTACACCACCAACGCGCACACCTGCTCCTCTGCCTCGTACCAAACCGACTCCAGAACCCCCCTCTCTGGTCATCAGCGATCCAACAGGGAGGTACGTAAGGAGCAGCCTGGCTGATTTCTCTGGTGATAAACATTATAATATTCATGGTGAGATTTCAGGGGTCTTACAAATCTTACTAATACCTGAAACCTTGTTATCCGCGTTGGTCAGAATGGAGACGTCTCAGTTAGCTAATCAATGACCCTGCTTGGCCGAGCCGCCATGTTTGGATGATTCCAGGTTTTGGGTTTTTGGACCTGTCCTCCTGCCTTAGATATGGTGTCCTTATTAAAAGCCTGATAGACTGGACTGGGATTACTGCTTGTGTTTTATTAGGATTTTCTGAGCATCTTTCTGACATATCCTTTAGTCCCATTGAGAACCAGGTCATGTCTGAAATGACAGCTCTGTGTAGTGATGTTCCTGTTTGTTCTGTTTGAGGCCATATTGTCTTCCTGCTTTGAGTACTTTCTCTAAAACAGGCTGTAAGGCACCATTAAAATATATTGTATCATCTCTATGCTGATGACATTCCCCTATACTCTTTATTTGAAGAATCTGATGTTTATTTAATAGATACTTTTCTAAAACTAAACACAGAGAAACCAGAGAACTAAATCGTGACAACTCTGATTATTATATTTTATCTATTTAATAAATAAGCATTTATTGCTTCACTTATTTAAACCACTCTATAAAAGCTTGTCTTAGCTTGTTAAACAGTGTAGATGTTTGAGATCCATTAAAATGTTTGGATGCTTCATGCCTCACATCAAGCAGATCACACTAACATCTACTTCAAATGCTCAATATTATTTGTGTTTTACACGTTTTTATATTGACTTTGGTTTATTTGAGTGATTTAGACTTTGCTGATGAACCTAAGACTGTTTAATTTCTCATTATTAATGGCTCCACGTTATAAGGGTGAAATATTATAATTCAGATTATTTTGAAGGTTGATCCATTACAGGCCCAATTTTTCCTGATCTAAAATATAAAACGGATCAGAGTTCCTCAATAAGACATTTTTTCCCACAGTGTAAAGGATAAAATTGGTTTTAGATGTTTTTTAGCTAATTGCCACCAGTGGAGAAAACAACAGCAAACACTCTGCAGGTATTGCTGATTATATTTTAGGTTTATATTCTTTCTATGGTTTTATTATCAGTTATTAAAATAAAATCAAGGTCAATTTAAATTATCTGAATTCCATCCAAGCTGCTTGTAGCAATCCTTCAGAACCAAAAACACACGGAGAGCTTCGACGGGTGCAGTAGAGTCACATTTACTTCATCTGAAACCAAGTTGGAATGCACCAAAATACAGTGAAAACTCGCTCCGCTGTCCAAGGGATGCAAAGTGTTTATGCTGGTAAAGTTGTGCCGCTAGGAAGCCTTGAGCTGTTCTCTGACGAACATGCCCTACTAGTTCAGAGTCACAAAGATGAAGCACATCCTCCTCTTCCTCTAGTCTGCAGGATAATTCAGCCTCAAGTACTGACTAAACTTTTTACCCTCTTCTTTTCCGGTTTTTTAAAGTCACAGCTCGTTACGAACTTGGCTACAGCATCCTCTGCTGGACATTACTGGTAACAACATAGAATCAGCTTATAAACATAGAATGGGTATTTACACTCCCACCAAATCGTGCTTGATGAGAACCCGTTAACATTGATTCATGCACGATTTTAACCATGAAAAATAGATGTTGAAGTAGCGAACAAACCAAATACAGTTAACGTCACACATTAATTTTCAGGAATAGAACATCCGATGTGAGAGTAATAAACAATGTCAGTTAGTTACTTTCTAAAAGAACTACAAGTTTTTGAACAGGTTGCTCAATTATGTGAGGTTTTGTGTTGTACCCTGCCTCTTTGTTAGAGTTCGATCACCAACTTGAAGCTTAACTCTGCGCACCAAACCATCATCTTCTTGTGGCGCTTCAACAACCCGACCCAGTTGCCACTGACTTCTGGGAAGCATTTCATCCTTTACAATGACAATGTCATTTACCTCGAGATTCCGACGGGGCAGGTGCCATTTTTGTCTTGTAGATATGTTTAGAAGGTATTCCACTTTCCACCTACTCCAAAATTGTTCAGTTAGATATTGCACTCTGTGCCATCTCTTTCTTGCATACAAGTCCTCCTTCACAAACTTTCCAGGGGGCAGCAGTGCAACTTTTGATTTCATTAAGATGAGGAGGTTTGGAGCTAGAGGTTCAGGCGATTTAGGGTCATTAATTCCAACAATGCTTAGTGGTCGGCTGTTGATTATAGACATTGCTTCATAAAACAATGTTCTCAGAGAAGCATCGTCCAGCCTGCCTTGTGATTGAGCAATGGTGGCGTTGAGAACATTGCAAATGGTTCGAATCTGTCGTTCCCACACCCCTCCAGCATGGCTAGCAGATGGGGCATTAAATACGAATTCGTACTGCTTATCTGCAAAGAACGCCTCCAGGGCATTTGTGTCACATTCTTTGAAAGCCTCCTTCAGCTCATTTTTAGCCCCGATGAAATTTGTACCTTGATCACAGTACACCTTACAGATAGCTCCTCTTAAGCTGATGAAGCATCTGAGGGCGTTGATGAAAGAGTCTGTAGAGAGGTTCTCTAACATTTCAATGTGGACTGCACATAAAGAGAGGCAGGTAAAGAGGAGTCCATACCTTTTTTGCTCTTTGCGGCCTTGCTTGGTTGTGAATGCCCCAAAACAGTCCATTCCACAGTAAATGAAAGGATCTGAGACTTCAACTCGTTCCTTTGGTAGCTCAGCCATGCGTTGTTCTTCTGTAGGCCGCCGAAGTTTTCGACATTTCACGCATCTGCCTATTAGCTTCTCGACGTCCTTGCTTCCACCAATCACCCATTTGCTCTGATTTCCATGAGCGTCTGGCTTCTGCCTTGATGGCAAATCTTTGAATGAAAGTGAGACAAGATCAGCATTGTAATGTGATGGTCCTTTGGGAGAATAATAGGGTGTTTAAATCCATGGCAGAGTGTTGATTTATTTAGTCTTCCACCAACCCGAAGAAGTCCCTGATCCACAATGGGATCCAGTTGAAAGAGGGGACTGGAGCTTGGGAGGCTATCCTTTGCCTTCAACACTCTCAGCTCTTGAGGAAAGGCTTGCTGCTGCAGGAGTTTTAGTACTATGTTGGCAGCTCCTTTGCGTTCATCCGCTGTTACAACATTGCCATATTTGGTTTTGTTTGTCAGTCTTTTTATTCTCCCAACCACTTTAAGGAGCATTGACCAGCTAGAAAACCTTTCGAATTGACTGAGGATGATGTCTTGTTCACTTGTTTGAGTTGTCAAGATTTTGACTGATTTAACTTCTGGATCTCCTACCAGCAGCTCAGCTGATGGTGTGGCTGAATAGGAAATCTCTTGTTCCCAAAGAAACTTTGGGCCAGACAACCAGCGCAATGTCATGATCTCTGATGCACGAAGGCTTCTAGAGCCATGGTCCGCCGGATTCTGAGCTGTGTCAATGTAGTGCCACTGTTTGGGATCTGTAGTTTCCCTAATCAGCTGTACACGATTTGCAACAAAGACGTGCAATCTTTGTGCTTCATTGTTGATATATGCCAAGACTACTTGGGAGTCTGTCCAAAAGAACTCCTCATCAATGTTCATCTCGAGTTCTGATTTTAGCATGACACTCATTTAACGGAGATGACTGCAGCTGATAGTTCCAGTCGCGGGATGCTTGTAACTTTGGTAGGTGCGACTCTAACTTTAGCCACAACCAGACTACAGTGTAATTTGTTGTCATCGCTTTTGAACCTAATGTAGGAGCATGCCCCGTAGCCAATGTTACTGGCATCAGAGAAGTGATGCAGTTCCACTTTAACAATGTTCTTTAGTTCTGGTGGATGGTAACATCTGGGTACAACAACTGATTTGAGCTTTTCCAAACCATTGTTCCAGTCCTCCAACCATGAGCACAGATTGTCAGGAATGGGATCATCCCATCCAGTCCCTCTACGGCAGGCTCCTGTACTATACTTTTGCCACTTAAAGTGAAAGGAGCTACAAACCCTAGTGGGTCATACAAAGATGAAATCACTGATGGTATGCTCCGACGAGTAGGAGGCTGGTTCTTTGTGTTTACATTGAAACTGAAAGTGTCATTTTTGATTGACCACTGGATTCCAAGTACATGACCTTCATATATAGTATCAGCTTTGAGGTTGAGTGACTCTGTTGCGGTGGCTCTTTCTGAGGGTGCAAGATGAGACAAAGCATCACTTTGGTTGGAATTGAACTTGTGCAGACGTAAACCTCCACGTTTGCAAAGGGCTTGTGTTTCAGTGATGAGTTCTTGAGCCTCTTTGACTGATGGGACACTTATCAGCCCATCATCTACGTAAAAGCTCCTTTCCACAAAGTCTGAGGCCTTCGGGTAGTCAGACCTGTGCTGTTGGGCTTAAAGCCAAAGTACTTAAAGCCAAAATTAGCACATCCAGGAAAAGATCCAGCACCAAACAAATGTACAGCCATCCTGTACTCTTTGGGCTCTGTGTCTAATTGTCCATCCGACCACTATAGAAATCGTAAGTAGTTACGCATCTCAGGGCAAACAAAGAACTGATGGAACATTATTTTGATGTCACAGGTGATAGCCACATTCTCCCTTTGAAACGACAGAGCACTCCCACCAATGAGTTAATCATATCAGGTCCTGTGAGAAGAGTATCGTTCAGTGAGACACCGAGAAACTTGGCAGAACAATCAAAGACAACTCTCAACTATGTTGGCTTTTTGGGGTGCTACACCTCATGATGTGGGATGTACCATGCAATCTCATCAGTCACAAGAGGGGCTAGTTCTGCATCACCACTGCTGATAATGTCTCTCATAAAGGTACTGTAATGCTCATGATACTGTTTCTCAGCCTTTAGCTTTTTCTTTAGGTGTTGCAGTCGAACCGTAGCTAGCCTCTTATTGTTGGGAAGGGCTGGTGGCTTATTATCCTTGAAGGGAAGGGGCATCTGGTAGTGTCCATCATCTCTTTGCTTTATTGTGTCGCTGAGGAGCTGTAAAAAATAAACATCATCCTGAGATACGTATTTATCTTCATAGTTTCTCTCATTGAAGTCTAACTGTAAGTGGGCATTTCTTTAACTATTATTCGGTGCACATAACTCTGATTCCTCTCTCTGTCTAAGTGCGGATTGCCAGACCCAATGATGCTCCAACCGAGTATGGTTCTTTGTGCAAAAGGCTCGGTCAGTTGTCCTGTAACAACTTCTAGGGGAGCTAGTGCTGATGGACAGTCATACCCGATTAGCAAGTCCACTTCACAATCTTGTAGTGGGTGTAACTGGTTGGCTATACTTTTAAGGTGTGGCCACTGAAGTGCAGTTTCTCTAGTGGGAATATGGGACTTGTCAACTGGGATAAAGTCACGAGTGTAGGCTTGCTATATTTTGACATGAGTGTCAGAGTCAAAGCAACGCACCTGCAGGTTCCTAGCAAGTTTACTTGCCACAACTGTCTCAGCAGAGGTCATTGTGCTAAGCTTTAACTGCACTGGTTGATTATCCACAATCAACTTGGACGCTAAATCTCCTAAAATAAAGGAAGAGTCACTGTGGTTGTCGAGCAGAGCATATGTGAGTATTTCTTTCTTTGGTTCAGATGCAGCTGACACAAAAACTGGTACGATGCTGGATGTGGCAGATGTCTTTCTTGTGAGTAGATGGGTCCTGACTTTATGCTCTTCCTTGTTTGCACTCTCAGCTGGGAAACTAAAGTCCTCAGTTCTCCTTTTTTCTGGTTCCTTTGCTCTGGGTGTGTGCAGACAGGTTGGGTGACGTCGACCGCACTCACTGCAGGAGTGACGTCCTTTGCATTCTTTAGATACATGGCCTTTTCTCAAACATCCAAAGCAGAGGTGATTTTACAACTGCTTGCTTGTCCCTTATGTCATGGCTGACACTGTTTAAATTTTCTGGTGAGCAGAAAGCCTTCAGTTTTGTTCTGATTTCTTTAGCTAACTCCTTCCAAGAATTATATGCTCTGTTAAATGCTCTTTAATTTTTCTTTGCATCCTGTTTGTGCATTTCTTTGCCCTTTTCAGTCAAGCGTCTTTCTTGATTGCTGGATCTCACTTCTTGCTGCTCTACATTGTCGGGTTCTTCAGCAGGACACAACATTTTGTTCCTTTAATGTGTTTGCACTTTGTAGAAATGTCTGGAGTTAAATTTGAATAAGTGTGGCTTTAACTTTAAGATGGTTTGGGAAACAACTCTCAGATCAGACATTTAAACCATGTAGGTACACAAGTTGGCAACCACATATATGCCAAATATCTCTGTAAATACTGCTGATATACCACAAGTTACTCTGAAGGATACAAACCCCATACAATTTAAATAATAAATAATGCACACACTGTAGCTTTAAAATAGTAAACCACAACTGCATTTAAAGCATGAAATGCTAAATTAGTGAGCGGGTAATTAATCCTTTTATCAGCAAAGTCCTTACTGAGTACAATACCTGAACCCTTGTGATTCACCAAGTCAGAGTTCAATATGAAAAGCAGTGATGAAGTATCAATGATTCTTGACAGGAGTAGTCTCTCTTGACTGACTTGTGGGTTGCACTCGTCTACTATGGGACTAGCTTGCACTCAGCGACTAGCTTGCATTCAGCGACGAGTTTTCACTGTAGCAATCCCTCAGAACCAAAAACACACGGAGAGCTTCGACGGGTGCAGTAGAGTCACATTTACTTCATCCGAAACCAAGTTGGAATGCACCAAAATACAGTGAAATCTGGCTCCGCTGTCCAAGGGATGCAAAGTGTTTATGCTGGTAAAGTCCGTGTTGTGCCACTAGGAAGTCTTGAGCTGTTTTCTGACGAACGTGCCCTACTAGTTCAGAGTCACAAAGGTGAAGCACATCCTCCTCTTCCTCTAGTCTGCAGCATAATTCAGCCTCAAGTACTGACTGACAGGAGACTAGCAAAACTTTTTTACCAACTTCTTTTCCGGTTTTTTTAAAGTCACAGCTCGTTACGAACAAGGCTACAGCATCCTCTGCTGGACATTACTGGTAACAACATAGAACGGGCATTTACACTATTATTATAACTCCCGACGCCTCCTACAAGTAAACACTGTGTACTTCACTTCTTCTGTGTCTCTAAAGCTTCTAAGATTTTCATGTTAGCTTCATCAATATTTAATACTGTTACCTTTAACAGGTAGTTTTATAATGATGTAATCTGTTTATAAGTTTGAATTGACTTTGAGTGGGTCTGTTCATCTTATAGGAATTCTTCACTGGACAACATGATCTCCAAAAGTTCTCTGATTCGATCAGGAAATCCATCCGTTTACCAACTGAGACCAAAGAAAGAAAAATCTTCTAAACTGACAAGAATCACTGTCGGTGAGAAAGATGCAAGCAAGAAAAATAAAACCATCTTACTAGTTGGTGAAACTGGAGCAGGAAAATCCACTCTGATCAATGCACTGGTCAACTTCACCATGGGAGTGAAGTTTCAGGATAACATCTGGTTTCAAATAGTGAAGGAGGTGGGCCACCAAACATCCGATGTGACTGTGTATGAAATATTTGGTTTTGAAGGTAAAACCATGTCCTGCTCTCTGACCATCATTGATACTCCAGGATTTGGAAGCACTAGAGGGATAGAACATGATGCCAACATCACTCAGAGTTTATTTAACTTGTTTCAAGCAGGCGATGGGGTTCAAGAACTTCATGGAGTGGGTCTGGTGATGAAAGCCAGTGATAATCGACTGAGTGACCGACTGATGTACATCCTGAATTCAGTCATGTCGTTGTTTGGAAAAAACATAGAAGACAACATCGTAGTTCTCATCACCCACTCAAATGGAAGAAAACCGAAGAATGTCCTTCAAGCTCTTGAAGCATCAACCATTAAATGTGCCAAAAATGAGAAGAAGCAGCCTGTCTGCTACCTGTTTAATAACTGCCAGAACGAAGACCGCGAAGAAGAAGCAGAATACCTGCAAGGTGCCAATAAGATAACCGAAAGAGGAATGACAGAGTTCACTGCCTTTCTGGAAAAATGTCCTCCTCGAAAACTGAAGACAACTGTTGATGTTATCCAGGAACGCATCAAACTGACAGCCTGCATCCAAAACCTGCAGGAAAAAATAATCAGAACTGAACAAAAACAGAAGCAAATCAGAAAAATTCAAGATAATCTGATGAAATATAAAGAAGAGATGAAGAATAATGAAGATTTTGCTTTAGAAATAGAGGAGTCCTACAAAGTCAAAGAACCTATCAAAGCTGGAAACTGGTTTAAAGATGCTTCCTTTGAAAAAGCTATGTGCTGTACACGCTGTGAGGAGAACTGTCACTATCCTGGATGCGTACTGGCCCCGAGTCCTGCCTTCTGTGATGTCATCAAAGGAGGTCACTGCATCGTTTGTACTGGAAAGTGTCCAACATCTTTTCACGTGAAAGAAAAGTGGAGATATGTGACCAAGACAAAAATAGTTCAGATGACTCTGAAAGAAATGCAGCAAAACTATGAAAAGAGTAAAACTGAAAGAGAGAAAAACTTGACTTACTTAGAAAGTCTGGAGACCAGCATGAAACATCTGACAGCAGAGAAATCTCAGCTGCTGGATGAGTCCTACAACCATGTCGTCAACCTGGAGAAGATCGCTCTCAAAGTCGAGACAGCATCTACTTTAGTCCAATTGGACTTCCTGATTGAGAAGATGAAAGAAGCAGGAGACACCAAGAGGGTCCGGAAACTTGAAAGAATTAAAAGAAATATGGGTGAAGGAAGCAGAGCAGCTTTACAATATCATCATAATCCTGAGAATCAACAATAAGGTCATTATTCTGACTAATCAGCTGAGAACAATCTTTGAGCATCAAGTTTTCCATAAAAGTGAAACTGATTTATTATAAATAAAACTAAATCATATGGAGGGAAAATCTGGATCATTTACTAAATAAATCATTAATTATCTAAAACATTATGTCAGAAAAAAACTATTTAAAAAAGAATTGTATAGGTCTGGTATATTATAGATGCTATAAAAACATAAATATAATTCCTGGTGGAGGTTATTATCAGAATAAACATGACTTAGATTGATATACTTTTATTTCTATACAGACAGGTGGAGGGAAGTTCAATTACAACGTTTTAGGTAGAAACAATTTTCTCAGTGTCCATAAAAATCCTCTAACTAACAGGAACATGACAACCCAGTAATGAAACACTAACATACAACTAGTATGATCCAAATACCACAAGGTGCATGGAGCAAATGGCAGCTAAACATGTACCAGGCGCTATGTACACAGACAGCTGGAAAGATGATTATTTCAAGAAGGAAACAATGATGTACTTTTGTTCTGTTCGACCCATGAACCCAATTAAACAATTCATGAACCCAGCGATGGTGTCTCCTGGTCCTTCCTGAAGGTGCTCCTTATCAAAAATGTTCATTCTGTTATTTCATGCTGCACTGATTTCAAAAGTTCTTGTCAGTTCTGCAGCTGGTTGATTCAACGAGGATTTAGTTCATCTCCAGGTGTTTGCTGCATATTAATAAAGAAAACTACAGGTAATAAAGTCTATGTTGGTGAGTTTCTGCTAGGGAAGCACGATGTATCGGAGTTAAACGTCGGCCAATGGAGGGGGAGGGAGCTGGCCATGTGGTACCTGTTTGGTCATGTAACAGTGATGATGCCGCACAGGATTGTGGGTGTTTAACTGAAGCAGAGAAGCAATGTCAGAGGTGTGGTCGTTTTTTTTGGGCTGTGGGAGGAATTCAGAGTACCCTGAGAGAATCCGCACATGCAAAGAACATGCAAACTCAATTCATGAATCCCCCAGGGCAGGGATTTGAACCTAGGACCTCCTTGCTGCAACCACCGTGCAGCTCCTCCATGCAGCCCTCGCTCAAAGCCTCAAAGTGTTAGTGATGACCTGCCTCTACTGATTGGTTAGAAGGTATTTTTAAACTGTTGTATTGTTAAAGCTTTGCAGGGTTTGCACCAAGAGTTTCCCGCCTTTTCTGTTTACCTGGTGGCTGCTGTTACAAGCTGCCACCAGGTGGCCTCAAAGCTACATGTACAGGTAAGGCTTAAACTTTGAAGACATTTATAGTATTTAGGTTTTTTTTAGGTTAGTTGGGCTGCGCAGTTGGTAGCACTGTTGCCTTGCAGCAAGAAGGTCCTGGGTTCAAATCCTGGGTTCAAAGTCTTTCTGCATGTGTGGGTTCTCACTGGGTACACCAGCTTCCTCCCATAGTCCAAAACCATGACTGTTTGGTTAATTGGTCTCTAAATAGATGGGCACCTGTGACCCACTGTGGAATAAGCGGTATAGGAGATGAATGAATGAGTTTTTTAGGTAAATGTAAAAAAAAAAAAAAACAATAAAAAGTGTTTTTTTTTCTTCTTGTGGTTTTCCTTTTTTTAAGAAATATTAGTAAAAAAAAAAAAAAAGCATAATAAAACAACATCTGCTTTAACCTGTTATTATTTATTACTGTTGTTTAATATTTTAATTTTATTTTATCATTGATCTGATGTCAAATTGTCTGATGGAAGTAATGGTGGATTTTCCCACGGCTCGTGAACGCAGCCCGTCTCGTTCTGCAATGACGTGTCAGAAAGACCCGGAAGTTGTCAGTGTGTCTCCAAAATGGCCTACCAGACCCTCCAGCAGGAATATTTACAGATTCCTGTTGTTACCAGAGCCTACACCACGGCCTGCGTCCTCACCACGGCTGCAGTGGTAAGACCAACCAGAACCGAACCGGACCGAGCTGAGTCAGTCAGTCAGGGCTCTGCTGGTTTAGTTTGAGCTCAAGCTGTTCTGTTACAGATCCGAGTCTGAGCTGGTCATTCAGGAAGTCAGCTTCATGTTTAATGTTGTTCCGAACTGAGAACACAGTCAGGGTTCTGTTCGGGTTCAGTTAACCCGGCCATGAACGCAGTCAGAGATTATTATCCGGTTTTGTTCAATGTGAAGCTGTTAAGGAAACCTGTTCCCTCCATCACAGACCGACCCTGAACGCAGCATTAGATGTTCAGATGTTCAGCTCAGATGTGAGCAGATAAACAGGAGCTTCACCGTCACAGTGACGTCAGCAGGGCTTTGTTGTCCTTAAATCTGTTTTATTGTTTTAATCATAAATGATCCATTCAGGACGTGGAGTTCTGGATCAAATCCTGGCTGATGGTGACCCAGAGCTGCTCCATGCTTCTTTCTCCTCCTCCTTTCTTTGTAAGATCTGACCCAAAGGTTCTTAGAAGGGTTCGGTTCTGGGGATGTTCCTGACCACATTCCCAGGGTCTAAATGAGCAGGGTTCCGACAGAGACCGTGGTTTAATAACTGACATTCCAGGTCTGGACCAGTATGGAAAAAGGATCCGGTTCTTGGTCCATCTGTCTTTCTTTCCTCCAGTTCATCCAGGTTCTACATTTAAAGTCGGACCTCTGAGCAGATATAATTAAAAATGGGCTGAGAGTTCTGGACATTAGAGTTTGGTAGAATAAGTAATGTTTGGGTTGGAAGATGTGGAGGAATCCTGTTTGGGCCACTTTGTTAGCTGTTCAGCCCTGTGACCCGGTTCTCCTTCAGGCTTGAAGCCCACAGATCAAACTGTTCCTGGATTGTTGGTAGATGTTGGTCCTGGAGGACATGCTGATCCCACTGTTTACCCATGCCAGTGTTCTTAGCAGAACTGGGAGGAAGTCCACTGCCTTCTGTTACTTGAAATAAAAAGTTGAAATTGTGGACTTCAGAACACCTGACCCAGTTTGGGACCAACCTGAAGCTTTAAGGATGTAAACATCTCCTTATAAACAACAAAGAAAGTTCTTGCCCAACATGCTGTGCCCATATTAACCTAGCAGAGCCGTTCTTCTAGCTGTTGGCGAGTCCACAGGCCCGGCCCGGTCTTTTGCCAGTTAAGTCTGTCCTTGTACCGAAGATTCTTTGCTGCCCTTTTTGTCTATTGGTCTTCTTTCTCATTTTGTGTGCACATGGGCAAGCTCTGCACTGGTGGCAACAGCACTTCTGGACCTTCTAGGATGAGCTGAAGCTTCTTTTCTGCATTTGAACGTCTCAGCCTGAAGTTCTTGATGGTCCAGAAAGCTGTTCTTTCAGCTGTGATGTTCTCAGCAGCATTGAGGCTGTTCTGATGCTGCAGCTTTTCTTTAGAGGGAACCAGCTGGACTGGATTTCCATGAAGTTGGGGCCAAACTGCACCAGAGCTCGGGTTCAGGGTTTTCTCCGGCAGTAAATCAGTCCATCTGACCCAGAGACACCATTTTGCTGTTCAGACTGGGTTCTGGTTCTGAGCTTTTTATGGGTTTATTCTCTGTTTTCTCTCACAGCAACTGGAGATCATCACACCGTTCCAGCTCTACTTTAATCCAGATCTGATTCTGAGGAACTACCAGGTGCTGAATGTGAATCACACCCAGACGTTTCCATTAAATCGGGTCAGAACTAGCACACCTGAAGGATTTTCTCCTTTTTTTCCAGGTATGGCGACTAATAACCAACTTCCTGTTTTTTGGTCCAGTCGGCTTCAATTTCCTGTTCAACATGATATTTCTGTATCCTTCTGGTTTGCATGTTTCTGTTTCACAGAGGCAGATGTTTCTGCATGCTCAGTGGCTGCAGTTCTGCCTGGTCTAAAATGTTCTCCAGACCCTCTGAAGGCCCACTTTGTAAATGCAGTTTAAAGCCTGGCTGAGTGGGAGAGAAACCTGAAGCAGTGAGGGTCATCTCCTGGGTGCAGCAGGTCAGATCAGTGAGGCCGGGTCAGACTTTACACGGGTTTTCCTTAACAGTCTGTTTCAGGTACAGATACTGTCGGATGCTGGAGGAGGGCTCGTTCAGGGGCCGAACGGCTGACTTTGTCTTCATGTTCCTGTTTGGTGGCCTTCTCATGACCGTATCCTTCAACCACTCGCTGTTTATTTCACACATTTAGGAGGTTTTAGGAGAGAATGTTCAGAAAAAACCTCATAAAATGTTTAGCAATCATCAGAAATGACAGTAAGCTTTGGAGCTTTCAGAGCCGATCTAAAAATAGTGAAAAGATTCTGCAGCTCAGGATGAATTTCTGTCAAATGCACACAGAAAAGCACAAGTCAGACATTAAGGTTTGAGACTGAATCCTTCACCCCTGAACAGATCTTCGGCATGTTTGTGAGCCTCGTCTTCCTCGGCCAGGCCTTCACCATCATGCTCGTCTACATCTGGAGTCGAAGGAACCCAAACATTCGCATGAATTTCTTCGGCCTCCTGAATTTCCAGGCCCCCTTCCTGCCCTGGGTGCTGATGGGATTCTCCCTCCTGCTGGGGAACTCCATCATTGTCGACCTTTTAGGTCCGTTTTACTCTAACTGATGACAGGATGAACAGAACAGAACCGGTGTGGTGAGGAGTCATTGTTGGTTTGATACTTATTTTCAGGGATTGCTGTCGGTCATGTCTACTACTTCTTGGAGGACGTTTTTCCCAACCAACCAGGAGGAGGAAGGTGGCTGAAGACTCCATCAATCATGTACGTTTCCAGCCCATTGGCTTATTTCTTATTTACTGTTTTAATCTCTTGCATGAAATTCTTATTTTCTGAAAGTGACTAATGTGATTCATGAACTTTAAATCAAATATTCTAGACTGAAAATAAAACTGACAAGTTGTATGTGATACTCAGGAGGCCTGATCTTCTCCTTCTTCTTCTTCTTCTTCTTGTTCTTCATCTTCATCATCATAATAATGACTTTATTCTGCAGCCTCTGAGCAGCTTGAGTGGCACGTTTCTGCCTCATCGTCTCCAGCTCGATTCCTGGCGCTGACTCAGCCCTTTTGTCAGGAGTCAGGTCAGGATGATCCTAAGTAATTAAAGAGAAGGAAGCTGGAAAGAGCCTCAGAAACCCTGAACCAAACATTTCTGTGGGAAGAGCTGTAAATCCGATCCACAAAGACCTTTCATAGAGTCCACAGGGTCCAGAATATTTGCTGGGACTGGCTCTGTTCAGGAGAACCATAGAAACCAGCTCTGAGGAGGTTCCTGTTTGGGATGAAAGTCATTAACTCAGTCAGCTTTAATTGGATGGTCTTAATGTTATGGCTGCTTGAAAGGGCAATGGAAAAAGTATTCACACCTCTTCTGGTATGAATGCCACCAGCAATGGTGGCGACTTTGGTAGAGGTTTGTCTCAGTCGTTGTGTCCTTGAACTTCCCCCTCCTTGGCTGCTGATGGTGGTCAGAAGGCCCGGTGGTGCTGATTGTATGGCCGCCTGGCTTCCTTCAGTCTGTCCCAGGGCAGCTGTGGCTCTGGTGTAGCAAAAGGGTGGATGACTGATATTAGGATGAAGAGCTTTGGGCTCTCTGGGGACCTGATGAAGTGCTGAAGCAGCGCCGGCCGTTCAGCATTTCTTAAACTTTTCTACTCTGTCACATTACAGCAAAAAACAACATATTTTCTTGGCTTTGTTTGTCAGACCAAATGATGATGAAGGAAATCTGAAAAGTGTGGTGTGCATTTATATTCAGGCCCTCCTGTGTCTCCTACTTGGAACTGCAAACAGGACTTTATCTCCATCTTTCAACACTGGCTTTCTTCTTGCCACTCTTCTATGAAGACCAGATTTATGGAGTCCACCACTAATAGTTGTCTTGTGGATATATTGTGCCACTGGAGCTGTGGATCTCTACAGCTCCTCCAGAGTTGCCTCTTGGCTGTGTCTCTGATTAATGTTCTCCTTGCCCAGCCTGACAGTTTAGGTGGACCAACATATCTTGGTAGGTCTGCATGTGGTCCATCTTCTCTCCATGTTCAGATGATGGATTGGACAGAACTCTGGGAGATGTTCAGAGCTTGGGATGTCGTTTCAGAACCGAACACAGTTTTAATCTGAACCAGAACTTTCTCCCTGACCCGTCTTGGTCTTCATGGTGCTGGTTCTGTAAAGAACCTCTTCTGGTGTTCTTTAAGGAACCTCTGAGGCCAGAAACAGAACAGCTGTTGTTAGACTGAAGGCAGACTGGATTTTATTGAAGGAATCTGCGTAAAGAGGTTAAACGCAGATGAACGCCACACTATTCAGTTTTTAATGTTTTTATGATGAAATATGATGTTAACTGTAAATATGTCTGTTTGAAATAAAATGTTCTAATATCAATGATGCATTGCTTTAGGAAAGCTGAAGATGTGAGGAGGATGTTTCAGACCCGTCTGTCTGCATGAAGCTGACAACCCGGGTCAGGTTTCATGTTTCTGAGCTCTTTCTCTGTAACTCCTCCCACAGAAAGATGCTGTTCGACACCCCAGAGGAAGACGCCAACTACAACCCGCTGCCTGAGGACCGACCCGGAGGCTTCGCGTGGGGCGAGGGTCAGCGCCTCGGAGGGTAAATCTCCTCCCTGAGTGTCGGATGGCCTTCATGGACCTTCCTTGGAGAGATGAAGGAGACAAATGTGCTCTTTGTTTTCGACGTGTTTGTTTAGTTCTCGGTGAAGAATGCCAAACAACCTGAACTGCTTTGAAAGAAATGGTTTTGTGTTTTTGGGCTTTAATCATCTTCAGAAACTCTTGATGCTGAATCATCGCTGTGAGGCCATTTTTAGAAGAACTGGGGTTTTGGACTACAGACAAACCTTGGACAATGAGTCTGTGGGGCTCACATGATGTTTGTCATCATCTCAGATTAAAATATTGACGTGTGGAAAAAATGACAAAATTTAAATATAAAACAGAATTTATCCAATGATGAGTCTTTCTTTTTCATTTCACTTTTTAAACAAATAAATGTGTGCAGCAAATGTTGCTTTGGTTTCATCTCTTTGGTTTCATTTGGATTTTCACATGAACCCACTTTTAACTGACGCACCAGATCCGACCTTTCACCTTCAGGAACGGCTTTCCTTCAAGTACAGAGTTCCTTCCCATCTTTCATGTCAAAGTCCCAGACATCTCAGTCCGTTTGGATCTACAGGCGGTGTCAAATAAAGCCGAGAAGGAAAGGAGGATGTAAAGGTGGGGGAAAGGAAGGGATGGAAATAAGAAAGACATGATAAAGAAATGTAGGACCCAAGGAAAGAAATAAAGGACACGTAAAAAGGAATGGTGGCAGGAAGTAGAACACAGAAAGAAGGTCAAGGATTAAGGAGAGGAAAGAAGAAGGAAACAAAGCAAAAAGGAAGTAAGGAATGCAGAACACAAGGAAAGATGGAAATGATTCTTGGAAAGAATGTCAGGAAGAAATGAAGAAAGGAAAAAAAGGAATACAGAGGACGTAAATGAAGGAAGGAAGAACAAAATAAAACTTAAACGACCATAGAAGGAGACAAGGTCGGCAGAAAGGTCACAAAGAAGGTAGGATTTAAATTCAATTTCAACACAAATATTTTCCACATTCTTGTTTTTTACAAATACTGGAATCCATTTTCAGCCTTTCCAGATTTTTCAAGATTGTACAGGAAGCTTGCAAATACCATAGAAATGTCCTTGTTGGACCTATGGCAGCCTGAGAATGGGAAGCATGAACTTTAGTATGACCCTGAAGTTATTAGGTTCAGCAGAAGTGTTGCTTGAATGCCTGTAAATGCATGTCAGAGAATCTATAAAATAATCAGTTAACTTTTATTATTAATTTATGTGTTAAATTCTTAAATCTAAGCATGTGTTTTTATTTAAAATGATTCTATGTTGGAAACATTTAATGTAAATCAGCTCCAGCCAGAAGATAGTTTAATCTACATATACTTATTTTATTCTGTTTAAAATTTTAAAGAATGGGGTTGGCTAACTAGCACAGTGTGGCCACGTTTCCTAGAGTCAGCCAGCATCTGATTGGCTGACCAGGCCCTCATGACGACTCCTTTCCTGGGAGGCTGCTGAGAATTAACCAGCTGTGTGCTGACTTAATGGGAAACAGTCAGAATCAAGCTGCCTCAACCTGTAGACATTTGGTTAGGATTCATTTTTTCTTGCATTGTACAGTTCAACCACATGATATTTTTATCAAGTTTTAAATGTGACGTTTCTGCAAAGTTTTGATTTATTTTTTTCTTTAAGCCTACAGCATGTTCAGCCAGAGCCAGCGAGCCCATTAGACAATACAGGCAAATGCTAAGGGCCTCCAGGGGCCGCCACAAATTCTGGAAATAAATTACTCGTACTCGTCGTCTTCCACGTCATCCGGGACTGAGTCACGGGGGCAGCAGACTCAGCAGAGACGCCCAGACGTCCCTCTCCCCAGACACCTCCTCCAGCTCCTCTAGGGGGAGCCCAAGGCGTTCCCAGGCCAGCCGAGAGACATAGTCCCTCCAGCGTGTCCTGGGCCGTCCCCTGGGCCTCCTCCCGGTGGGACGTGCCTGGAACACCTCCCGAGGAAGGCGTCCAGGAGGCATCCGGTATAGATGCCCGAGCCACCTCAACTGGCTCCTCTCGATGTGGAGGAGCAGCAGCTCTACTCCGAGCCCCTCCCAGATGGCCGAGCTCCTCACCCTATCTCTAAGGGAGTGCCCGGCCACCCTACGGAGGAAGCTCATTTCAGCCGCTTGTATCCGGGATCTCGTTCTTTCGGTCATGACCCAAAGTTCATGGCCATAGGTGAGGGTAGGAACGTAGACCGACCAGTAAATTGAGAGCTTTGCTTTTCGGCTCAGCTCTCTCTTCACCACAACGGACCGGCACAGCGCCCCCATTACTGTGGCAGCCGCACCGATCCGTCTGTCGATCTCCCGCTCCATTGTTCCCTCACTCGTGAACAAGACCCCGAGATACTTAAACTCCTCCACTTGAGGCAGGAACTCCCCTCCAACCTGAAGAGGACAAGCCACCCTTTTCCGGTCGAGTACCATGGCCTCTGACTTGGAGGAGCTGATCTTCATCCCAGCAGCTTCACACTCGGCTGCGAACAGCCCCAGCGCATGCTGTAGGTCTTGGCTAGAGGGGGCCAGCAGGACCACGTCATCTGCAAAAAGAAGAGACGAAATCCACTGGTCCCCAAACCAGACCCCCTCCGGCCCTTAGCTGCGTCTAGAAATCCTGTCCATAAAAGCTATGAACAGGACCGGTGACAAAGGGCAGCCCTGCTGGAGTCCAACATGCACCGGGAACAGGTCCGACTTAGTGCCGGCAATGTGAACCAAACTCCTGCTCCACTTGTTGAGAGACCGGATGGCCCCTAATAAAGGGCCCCCGATTCCATACTCCTGGAGCTCCCCCCACAGGGCATCACGAGGGACACAGTCGAATGCTTTCTCCAGGTCCACAAAACACATGTGAACCGGTTGGGCAAACTCCCATGAACCCTCGAGTACCCTGTAGAGGGTATAGAGCTGGTCCAGTGTTCCACGGCCGTGACGAAAACCACACTGTTCCTCCTGAAGCCGAGGTTCGACTATCGGTCGGACTCTCCTCTCCAATACCCTGGCGTAGGCCTTACCAGGGAGGCTGAGGAGTGTGATCCCCCTGTAGTTGGAACACACCCTCCAGTCCCCCTTCTTATAAAGGGGGACCACCACCCCAGTCTGCCAGTCCAGAGGCACTGTCCCCGACCGCCACACAATGTTGAAGAGACGTGTCAACCATGACAGCCCTACAACATCCACAGACTTGAGGTACTCAGGGCGGATCTCATCCACCCCCGAAGCCCTGCCACCGCGGAGCTTTTTAACCACCTCGGTGACTTCAGCCTGGGTGATGAAAGAGTCCAAACCCGAGTCCCCAGCCTCTGTTTCCACCAGGGAATGCGTGATGGCAGGATTGAGGAGATCCTCGAAGGACTTCTTCCACCGCCCAATAATGTCCTCAGTCCCACTCTGACACCTTCATGAGAAAACAAATCACCTTAAATATAATTATATTAATACAAGTCATCACTATTAACTCTTAAAATGGAAAACCTAACAGATTCAAATGTAAATATTACTTCAGAAAGCCTAGGAAAGTCCAGGTTTAGCAGGAGAGGAGGTTGAGTAGGAATAGTTTATCACTCTAGTGGATGCAGTAATAAAAGGCACCACTAGAGGTCGATAACATGGCCTTTTTGTACAAAGTTTTCTATACACTTGTGTTTTTTATTTGTTAAGCATATAAATTTGGTGACGTGTTATATTATGAATTAAAGACAGTGGTAAAAACAGTGTTATTTGGTTTCTTTTGTAAGCGTATGTAAATCACTGATGGATGGGGCGCCATATTGGGAAGGGCCAGCTCTGTGTTCAGTGTTACTCTTTTTCTTTGTTTCTAATTATGTTCCACAGTGGCTCAAGGTGGAAAATCATCCAGCAATCTGGGCCACTCAAACGAGTGCATACCTACCACAAACCAACCTGCAGGATGCTTCAAAAGGTTGTTGTACCCAGATTTACTCTCGAGTTGTAACATCTAGAATGAGAAACGGGTTCCTTTAACTCCATCCATGTCAGTAACATCAGAAAAACTGAGTAAATAATTAATAATTATTAAACAACTTGGATAAAATATTCTCTAAAATGTAGGACTGGAGGAATCCAATCATCCATATTGTATTTGCATTGAAGAAACAGGTTCAAACTGTATGAAAAGACATGACCATCAAGCATTAGGCATGTTCAGTTTCATGCTTGTTTCCTGCTAAATTATCAAACTGTATTTAACTTTTTATAACAGACATGCGCATATACAAGTAGAGATTTCTCATATTATTTTATGAGTTTAAAAAAAGTTAAACAGCATCCCTGTGACTTATTTTGTCTTAAATGAGAAAAGTGTAATTTCCCACTTTTCCCAGAGGTTTTAAACGCGTCTAAAGCAGGCTTAGCTTGTTAGCTTCGGTGTAGCAAAGATGCAGCTAGCTCTGAGCAAGACGTTTGGCCAAAAACCAGTTAAATTCCAGCTGGAAGAAGATGGAGACTTTTACATGGTGGGATCAGAGGTATGTCCGTCTGGAGTCACTGGAACTAAACGTTTATTTCCCAGTAAAACCAGTCTGAGGTCTCCTTCCCGCTGCTAGCTAGCGTTAGCATGCTAACGCAGCTGTAAACAAAGACATTTGTTCTGGATTCAGTGTGAGCCTGCCCAAAAATAATTATATTAGAAATAAAACGAAGTGCCGAACTTCATTAGGTCCAACCGAACAGCTTCAGAGGACGTATAGAAACCAAACGAATTTCCGTTTTTACCGCTGCAGCTCTTTATATGGACGGACATTTAACGGAGTTTAATTCTTAGTTTTGAGCAGCTGTTTGGAAGCTGGATTTAACTCTAAATAGTTTATAAGAGACTCGGCACACATTATGGTCAACATCGCTAATTTTACAGTATTTTAATAAATGGGAAGGTTTCATGTGTGAAATGGAACCAATCATCAGATTTCTGTCTTCTGGATGAAATAAGCTGTAAAAACACGTTTTGCGGACCCTGTACAACAGCAGACTAACTCACTTATTTCCATTTAAATCCATTTAAACATTTCTTTTCAATTTGGCTTTTAATTCCAGTAGAGCAGAAATATCAGGCTGTTTTGAATTATTATTTTATGTGACTATTTTTAGCTGATCTTTTCTTTCTCTCTGTTTAAATCTAGGTGTTTCTATATATATATATATATTTTTTTTTTTTTTTGCTTTCTTTTAATTTATGGACCTGTGCTCTATAAATAAAGGCTGATTGATTTTTTTAGCTGAACATTAAACCAGATACAAAACAGTTTCTGTTGACCGGTTGGGAAAATGATTTGGAATAAAGAAAATCCCAGTGAATGTGGAAAACGAGTCCAGATGTGATCAGTGAGCCGTTTCCCAGTTTAATGCTTCATTTATTCATTCTGGATGTTTTCCTTTAAACTAAAATATTGGAGTCTAACTAAGTTCTAGTTTCTCTAAACATGGAGGGTTTATTTGTTTCCAGTCATGGTTCCACGGATCTTCTCTAGTTTCAGTCGTGTATTTGGTGCTTGGTGTGCTCCGATTTATTCAGATCTTGAACATTTTTTGTGTTTTTCTTTCTGTCCAGGTTGGAAACTACCTGCGGATGTTCAGAGGTTCCCTCTATAAAAGATATCCCTCATTATGGAGGAGGTTGGCCTCAGTGGAGGAGAGGAAGAAGATCATGGCTTCATCACACGGTGATGCTTTCCTTCACCAGAAGTTTTAAGAGTTTAAACCTTTGTGGTTTCTAGAAGTCAGCTCAGAGATAAATTGAGAAACAAATGAACTTCATGGATCAGAACACAACAGTCCAGGCAGCGATGTCCTACGACAGTGTCTGCTTACATAGGTCAAAAGAGCATCCTGGAACCAGCAAACAACCTTTCTAGGTGGATCAGAGGTGTAGCGGTTGTCCTTTTCTGAAACACACTAAGGTGTGCTGAACACATGAAGGTTCCAGCCTAAAACAGGCGTCTTTTCAGATTATTGTTCTTAAACTTATCAAAGTGTTAGATGATAATGGAAGTGTGTGGATGTGAACATGGAGGATGAAGGTAATGAACCATCTGTGGGGAGGTGATACCAAAATACTGTGAGAGTTTAACGTGGTTAATTCTGGTCATAATCAGGATAAAATGTACATGTTTGGGTTTCTGACTGAAACAATCATTGGAGTGTTGTTGTTTACTAGCTGAGCCGCGCTCTCATTTGATTGTAAATGATAAGTCATATTGTTTCCATAAAGGAATCAGTTAATTGATCCGCAGCAGTTTGGAGATTTAACTTAGATTGACGCTGCAGTTAGTTTTTACTTATTTCCTGTCGCTCTTGTGCTTCTGAGACGTATAAGAAGAGAAGAGATTTGCTGCATGAAGAAGAATCATCTGAGCTGCAGGTTTTCAGCAATAATAACAATCAGAAACTTCAGTTTCAGCCTGAACTCTGCTTTCCTCGAGGAAATGAGACCGAAACATTTCAGTAGCTGTAAATGATCCAGAGCTAGTTTTAAAGCTGCTAAACAACCTGTGGTTTTTCCTGCCAACAGCCACCAGTGTGACGCTGCTAAAAGCTTCAGAGTGTGAGGAGATCTTTGATGGGAATGATGAGAAGTACAAGGCGGTGTCCATCAGCACGGAGCCTCCAGCTTACCTCAGGTAACTGGGTCGGGTTTCCCACTGGGTCGCTGTTGGATGTAGCTGTGATGGTGTTTGTTGCCGGTGACCACAGGCTGTTTTATAATGATCCAGATGCTCCATACAGAGTCACTCAGTGTGTTTAATGAGAATTATTAAAATAACAATTTTTACAGGTAAAAACCAAAAGGTTCTTCACAGAAACACCTCAAGCTCACAGTAAACAGAGAAATGGGCTAAAAAAGCTGCAAAATAAAGTTGTAGCTTAATTCTTAGTTCTAATGATCATGTTTGAGTTGGCGGTTAATTATTTATTTGGCTCAGAGAAGTTGTTGACATCAGGAAAGTTTTCACTCATCGGGACATAAAGAGAATAATTTGGTGTTCACATAAAGCCCAGAATCTTCCTGTGTGGTCCAATATTAAAGGTTTGATGCTGTTCAGCAGTTTTCCTGCATCATCGAGCTGCAATGAACTAGATTTACTGTATTTTTCCTAAAAACGGATTCATTTCCTAACAGGAAGCAGATCGATCCTCATCATGTTTGTTTTATTGAAGGGAGCAGAAGGCAAAGCGCAGCAGCCAGTGGGTTCCCACCTTACCCAACAGCTCCCATCATCTGGACGCCGTTCCTTCGTCCACCTCCATCAACAGAAACAGAATCGGCCGGGATAAGAAGAGGACGTTCCCTCTGTGGTGGGAATCCTTTCTCCTTCCTGTTATAACGATGTTCTTATCTTATCAGGTATTTTATTTTAAAAATCTTTAAAGATTAATAAGAAACACCACAAACTTTATTTTAATCAGCAAATAAAACTCCAGAAATAAAGAAAAATTGAACAGAATTGTATGTTTGTCCTTTAAAAAGGGCGAAATTCTGCAGAACTTCTCTTCTGGATCACATTGTACTGGTAGCTTTAATGGGAGGGATAACTTTTTAAATCCAACGAATAAAACCAGATTTAAGTGAAACGGCAGGAAGACTGTCTCTACAGCAGAACATCTCAGAACCTCGTGTTCACAGTTCAACTGGAAATTACAAACGTTCAGTCATCTGGTTGCAGAAGTCCACACCTTTTTAAAAGAACCTTTGGTTGGATCCAGTTGAAGCATTCGGTCTTGTTTGGTCCATCAGGCCACATGTTGACTTCGTTCCTCCCAGAATGTGGGAACATCAGTTGTCCACAGCATCTCCAAAATCTGATTTTCTGTCAGATTTGGTTCTGGACTCTGATTCTAAGAATCTAATTTTCCTCTGAAGTCCTTCTTGGTGGACCTCAATGGATGCTCAGATTACTAGACCCGAAGGATTTGGACCAGAACTGACTGGAACCACTCTTGATTTCATCCACCTTCACATGTTCCGTCTGATAAAGAATAACCCCACAGGATGATGCTGCCACCACCATGTTTCAGTGTAGGCATTGTGTGGCGTAGAAGTTCTAGTTAGGTCCTTCAGACCTTCTGGTTTTGGGAGATTCCTGCTCCTGACTGGTACTTTTACAGCAGTCAGATTAGTTTCATCCTTTGCAGGATTGTTATAGTTCACTAAAACGAACACAAAAACTGATGTAAATAAAAACTGTAATTAAAAGGAGAAACTATAACTAACTGGAACTGTGTGGTGCGTTTATTAAACGGACTAAAACAAACTGAAATTATAGATATAATACAATTCTTTTCATGTTTATCAATTTATTTATACGCCTTGTGAACTGATGTGAAATGGATTCCTCCACATGAGCAGTTTACATCAGCTGTAATATTGTGATACTGCACATTATATAGAGTAGTATTATATTGTGATACTGCACATTATATAGAGTAGTATTATATTGTGATACTGCACATTATATAGTGTAGTATTATATTGTGATACTGCACATTATATAGTGTAGTATTATATTGTGATACTGCACATTATATAGTGTAGTATTATATTGTGATACTGCACATTATATAGAGTAGTATTATATTGTGATACTGCACATTATATAGTGTAGTATTATATTGTGATACTGCACATTATATAGAGTAGTATTATATTGTGATACTGCACATTATATAGTGTAGTATTATATTGTGATACTGCACATTATATAGAGTAGTATTATATTGTGATACTGCACATTATATAGAGTAGTATTATATTGTAATACTGCACATCATATAGTGTAGTATTATATTGTGATCCTGCACATTATATAGAGTAGTATTATATTGTGATACTGCACATTATATAGAGTAGTATTATACTGTGATACTGCACATTATATAGAGTAGTATTATATTGTGATACTGCACATTATATAGTGTAGTATTATACTGTGATACTGCACATTATATAGAGTAGTATTATACTGTGATACTGCACATTATATAGAGTAGTATTATACTGTGATACTGCACATTATATAGAGTAGTATTATACTGTGATACTGCACATTATATAGTGTAGTATTATATTGTGATACTGCACATTATATAGAGTAGTATTATATTGTGATACTGCACATTATATAGTGTAGTATTATATTGTGATACTGCACATTATATAGAGTAGTATTATACTGTGATACTGCACATTATATAGAGTAGTATTATACTGTGATACTGCACATTATATAGTGTAGTATTATATTGTGATACTGCACATTATATAGAGTAGTATTATATTGTGATACTGCACATTATATAGTGTAGTATTATACTGTGATACTGCACATTATATAGTGTAGTATTATATTGTGATACTGCACATTATATAGTGTAGTATTATATTGTGATACTGCACATTATATAGAGTAGTATTATATTGTGATACTGCACATTATATAGTGTAGTATTATATTGTGATACTGCACATTATATAGAGTAGTATTATATTGTGATACTGCACATTATATAGTGTAGTATTATATTGTGATACTGCACATTATATAGAGTAGTATTATATTGTGATACTGCACATTATATAGAGTAGTATTATATTGTGATACTGCACATTATATAGAGTAGTATTATATTGTGATACTGCACATTATATAGAGTAGTATTATATTGTGATACTGCACATCATATAGAGTAGTATTATATTGTGATACTGCACATTATATAGTGTAGTATTATATTGTGATACTGCACATTATATAGAGTAGTATTATATTGTGATACTGCACATTATATAGTGTAGTATTATATTGTGATACTGCACATTATATAGTGTAGTATTATATTGTGATACTGCACATTATATAGAGTAGTATTATATTGTGATACTGCACATTATATAGTGTAGTATTATATTGTGATACTGCACATTATATAGAGTAGTATTATATTGTGATACTGCACATTATATAGTGTAGTATTATATTGTGATACTGCACATTATATAGAGTAGTATTATATTGTGATACTGCACATTATATAGAGTAGTATTATATTGTAATACTGCACATCATATAGTGTAGTATTATATTGTGATCCTGCACATTATATAGAGTAGTATTATATTGTGATACTGCACATTATATAGAGTAGTATTATACTGTGATACTGCACATTATATAGAGTAGTATTATATTGTGATACTGCACATTATATAGTGTAGTATTATACTGTGATACTGCACATTATATAGAGTAGTATTATACTGTGATACTGCACATTATATAGAGTAGTATTATACTGTGATACTGCACATTATATAGAGTAGTATTATACTGTGATACTGCACATTATATAGTGTAGTATTATATTGTGATACTGCACATTATATAGAGTAGTATTATATTGTGATACTGCACATTATATAGTGTAGTATTATATTGTGATACTGCACATTATATAGAGTAGTATTATACTGTGATACTGCACATTATATAGAGTAGTATTATACTGTGATACTGCACATTATATAGTGTAGTATTATATTGTGATACTGCACATTATATAGAGTAGTATTATATTGTGATACTGCACATTATATAGTGTAGTATTATACTGTGATACTGCACATTATATAGTGTAGTATTATATTGTGATACTGCACATTATATAGTGTAGTATTATATTGTGATACTGCACATTATATAGAGTAGTATTATATTGTGATACTGCACATTATATAGTGTAGTATTATATTGTGATACTGCACATTATATAGAGTAGTATTATATTGTGATACTGCACATTATATAGTGTAGTATTATATTGTGATACTGCACATTATATAGAGTAGTATTATATTGTGATACTGCACATTATATAGAGTAGTATTATATTGTGATACTGCACATTATATAGAGTAGTATTATATTGTGATACTGCACATTATATAGTGTAGTATTATATTGTGATACTGCACATTATATAGAGTAGTATTATATTGTGATACTGCACATTATATAGTGTAGTATTATATTGTGATACTGCACATTATATAGAGTAGTATTATATTGTGATACTGCACATTATATAGTGTAGTATTATATTATGATACTGCACATTATATAGTGTAGTATTATATTGTGATACTGCACATTATATAGAGTAGTATTATATTGTGATACTGCACATTATATAGTGTAGTATTATACTGTGATACTGCACATTATATAGAGTAGTATTATACTGTGATACTGCACATTATATAGAGTAGTATTATACTGTGATACTGCACATTATATAGAGTAGTATTATATTGTGATACTGCACATTATATAGTGTAGTATTATACTGTGATACTGCACATTATATAGAGTAGTATTATACTGTGATACTGCACATTATATAGAGTAGTATTATACTGTGATACTGCACATTATATAGAGTAGTATTATACTGTGATACTGCACATTATATAGAGTAGTATTATATTGTGATACTGCACATTATATAGAGTAGTATTATATTGTGATACTGCACATTATATAGAGTAGTATTATATTGTGATACTGCACATTATATAGAGTAGTATTATATTGTGATACTGCACATTATATAGAGTAGTATTATATTGTGATACTGCACATTATATAGAGTAGTATTATACTGTGATACTGCACATTATATAGAGTAGTATTATATTGTGATACTGCACATCATATAGAGTAGTATTATATTGTGATACTGCACATTATATAGAGTAGTATTATATTGTGATACTGCACATTATATAGAGTAGTATTATATTGTGATACTGCACATTATATAGAGTAGTATTATACTGTGATACTGCACATTATATAGTGTAGTATTATATTGTGATACTGCACATTATATAGAGTAGTATTATATTGTGATACTGCACATTATATAGAGTAGTATTATATTGTGATACTGCACATTATATAGAGTAGTATTATATTGTGATACTGCACATTATATAGAGTAGTATTATACTGTGATACTGCACATTATATAGTGTAGTATTATATTGTGATACTGCACATTATATAGAGTAGTATTATACTGTGATACTGCACATTATATAGTGTAGTATTATATTGTGATACTGCACATTATATAGTGTAGTATTATATTGTGATACTGCACATCATATAGTGTAGTATTATATTGTGATACTGCACATTATATAGAGTAGTATTATACTGTGATACTGCACATTATATAGTGTAGTATTATATTGTGATACTGCACATTATATAGAGTAGTATTATATTGTGATACTGCACATTATATAGTGTAGTATTATATTGTGATACTGCACATTATATAGAGTAGTATTATATTGTGATACTGCACATTATATAGAGTAGTATTATATTGTGATACTGCACATTATATAGAGTAGTATTATATTGTGATACTGCACATTATATAGAGTAGTATTATACTGTGATACTGCACATTATATAGAGTAGTATTATATTGTGATACTGCACATTATATAGAGTAGTATTATATTGTGATACTGCACATTATATAGAGTAGTATTATATTGTGATACTGCACATTATATAGAGTAGTATTATATTGTGATACTGCACATTATATAGTGTAGTATTATATTGTGATACTGCACATTATATAGAGTAGTATTATATTGTGATACTGCACATTATATAGAGTAGTATTATATTGTGATACTGCACATTATATAGAGTAGTATTATATTGTGATACTGCACATTATATATATAACTAAATTAATAACTACTCATAAAAATGAGTTAAAACTGAAATATTATAATATTGATGCTTTCTGCAAACTGTCTTCAGAGGAACGACTGAAAGGAGCAAGTCTGTGTAGAACATCTGAACCATAAATTCACTGATGCAGATGTGATCTCAGAAGGTTCTGGTTCTGTGTGACACCAGTTTACTTCAGCTTTCTGATGCCGTATATTTCCGGGTCAGAGGTTAGTTTGTGTCTCAGCTGGACCAGAAGAATTTTAATGTTCCCTGAAAATAATCAAACTGGGTTCGTGTGTCTCAGCTTTGATGATCACGACCCTGCAGTGATCCATGAAAACGCCGCTCAGGTGGAATCCCTGGTTCCGATCCGTCTGGACATGGAGATCGATGGACAGAAACTGAGAGACGCCTTCACCTGGAACATGAATGGTAAATAAAACGTTTCCAGCACCCGAATCCGCTTCTGCTTGTTTGATCTCCTCTGATGTTCCCTGCTTGTTCCTCAGAGAAGCTGATGACTCCTGAGATGTTTGCAGAGATTCTGTGTGACGACCTGGACCTTAACCCTCTGACGTTCGTCCCGGCCGTGGCTTCAGCCATCCGGCAGCAGATCGAGTCTTATCCCACCGACAGCATCCTGGAGGAACAGGCGGACCAGAGAGTCATCATCAAGGTGGGTCCTGCAGCATCGGATCTGCACGCAGCATCAGAACCCTGTAGATCATACTGTCTGTTTCTCTAATGTCCAGCTGAATATCCATGTGGGGAACATCTCTCTGGTGGACCAGTTTGAGTGGGACATGTCAGAGAAGGAGAACTCCCCGGAGTCATTCGCCCTGAAGCTGTGCTCCGAGCTCGGTCTGGGAGGAGAGTTCGTCACTACGATCGCTTACAGCATCCGAGGTCAGCTGAGCTGGCACCAGAGGACCTACGCCTTCAGGTAACTCCTCCTAACGCTGCTTCTACAGGCTGACTGGATTCTGTCTGCTAAGTTGGACTGTTCTGTGTTCTTTGCTCAGTGAGAACCCCCTCCCCACTGTGGAGATTGCCATCAGAAACACGGGAGATGCTGACCAGTGGTGCCCCCTGCTGGAGACCCTCACAGATGCAGAGATGGAAAAGAAGATTCGAGACCAAGACAGAAACACCAGGTCAGACCTTCAGATCTGAATATACTTGTTTATTCCTCTGAAACTGCTCCAGCTGATTAGTTTTGATCCAGGACTTCTTCTAATCTTTTAGAAGAAGTCCTGGATCAGATGTTCTGCAGGTTTTCTGAGAGTCTTCCAGTAGGAGACCAAATTCACAAGATTGTTTTAACTCTATGCTGTCAAGCAAAAGTATTCACACCCTTTACGATTTCCACATTTTGTCCGGATCCAAACTCAAGCTTCGCTGTGTTCTGGTGGTTTGTGTGACCGACCAGCACAAAGCTGAGCCCAAGTATATTTATATTTAGCTCTCCTGAGTCAGAACTTTGTAGAAGCACCTGTTGTGGTATGTTTCCAGCTGATTGGAGAGATTTCTACGTTCTTCTTTGTTAAACATCTCAAGCTCAGGCAGACTGGATGGAGAACATCTGTGAACATCAGTATCTGTAAATTTTACCACACGGGTTCTCAGCGAACCTCCACCTCAGCCTCAGGTCTTCTGCAGCTCTAACAGGTTTTCTTCCAGGATTGTTCTGGATTTAACTCCATCAATCTTCCCATCACCTCGTAACAGCTTCCATGTTCCTGGTGAAGAAAAGCATTCCCATTTACTATTTTATGGAAAATTATTTATGCAGGTCTGTGCCACTGTGCCGGTCCGTTGTGGTGAAGAGAGAGCTGAGCCGAAAAGCGAAGTTCTCAATTTACCGGTCGGTCTACGTTCCTACCTTCACCTATGGCCATGAACTTTGGGTCATGACCGAAAGAACGAGATCCTGGATACAAGCGGCTGAAATGAGCTTCCTCCGTAGGGTGGCCGGGCACTCCCTTAGAGATAGGGTGAGGAGCTCGGAGTAGAGCTGCTGCTCCTCCACATCGAGAGGAGCCAGTTGAGGTGGCTCGGGCATCTATACCGGATGCCTCCTGGACGCCTTCCTCGGGAGGTGTTCCAGGCACGTCCCACCGGGAGGAGGCCCAGGGGACGGCCCAGGACACGCTGGAGGGACTATGTCTCTCGGCTGGCCTGGGAACGCCTTGGGCTCCCCCTGGAGGAGCTGGAGGAGGTGTCTGGAGAGAGGGACGTCTGGGCGTCTCTGCTGAGTCTGCTGCCCCCGCGACCCGGTTTCGGATAAAATGGGAGACGACGACGACGAGGGTTTATGCAGGTTGTCTCACTGAGAAAACTGTTTGAAAACAACAAGAAGAAAGTTACAAACGGTAAAAATGCAGATAATGAAAACATTCAGAGGAGCCTAAATGGATGGTTACAACATTTCATCAGAATACTGGAAGGTGGTTCTACAAAGTTCTGACCCAGGGTAGCTGAGGACAAACGCATGTCATGTTTTATGGATTTTTATTTGTAATAAATGTTGAAAACCACAAATGTTTTTCTTCCACGTAACAGTTCCCTACTGCTTTTTGTTGGACTGTCACATAAAATCCAGTAATGTTTGTGGCTGAAAAGGTGAAAAGTTTCAGATAATCTGAATTTATCTGCCAGAGAAGAAAGGCTCCTGATTCACCCGGTGATGTGTCCACAGAACAGACAACCTTCTGTGATCTTTAGGCTCATTTTTTGCAGCAGCTTGTCTCGTGAATACAAACTGTGCCCATCCATAAAAATGTCAGATTTTTCATCGTTTTCAGCCGTTTTTGAGGGTCCATAAAGTCAACTAACCTGTTTGTTTGCAGGCGAATGAGACGACTGGCCAACACTGCCCCCTCCTGGTAGGAAGGAACTGCTTCAGGTGAAGCAGGCTGTGTTTTCTACCATGGATCAACTCTACAGCGTCAACAGAGAGCCTGGATGAGCCTCACTGGCTGAAGACTGCAGACACATCCAGATGTTCCTCTGCAGCTTGTCAGTCATGTAGCAGCTCATTTAGTGTTTGTTCAGAACCATTTCTCTTCCATACACACCATCCTCAGTGCAGCTCTCTGCAGGCACCACTTTTCAGTTTAGAAGAAGACTTTATGGCCACTGACATCAGCTCTTCTCCGGATCCTTCAGGTCCTCTGCCGAATCTGGTCCAGCTGTAAGAACTGTTTAACCTCTGAGTCTGGATCAGAACATCAGCAGGTAACTTCAGGTTCATCATTAAGCTGCTTCGCTGCCAGGATGCTGGACACTTCACCTACTCGCTGTTGGAGCCTGCAGCACATTCAGATGATCTAAATCCTGTATTTTGTGACCCTGGACTAGATGTTTATGTGCAAGCAAGCTGAACTGGTGTTGAAAAAGTTCCCAGCTGCTCTCACCTCTCAGCATCTCATGTCAGATCAGCAAAAACCCTGAATGTTCATGCTTAACGTGTTGCAGGAGCTGTTCATGAGCCTGGTTCTTGTGGCTGCATTTAATTTGGTTCTGAACCCTTACGGTGTCAGGGTGCATTCAGACTTGTGTTTGGTTTCTGGAGCAGGAGGTTCTGTTTTCATGGTGCTGCAGCTGCTGATTGGTCTGAGAGGAACAGCAGATGCTTTCATAATGAGAAGATAATGTTCATGTGCCACATTTCCTGGAGAATCACTTTCATTTTGTCACTTCTTTTGTAGTTTGTTTGACCTTTATAGTGACTGTTTTTATATAAAAACAATAAAAATCTCTTACAAAGATGAAACAAACATTTCCTGATGAATTCATCCTTTATTTTTGTAGCTAAATAACAAACCAGGCAGCGACAGAAGATGACTTTCCTGAAGGATGAACCTCGGATTAAAGCAGGTTTGTCCAGAATTGCTTTATAAAGAGAAATCAGCTGTGATAAATGTCCTTAAAAGCCAAACATTACATTAGCAGACTGCAGGGATGTTGCTCCTCATTTATCTGAACGCTTGCTGGTTCCTTCATCAGTGGACCACCCTGCCTGAGGTCAGTGAGTTTGACTGAAAGCTTTAGTCCACATTTTCTCAGTGAATTCACAGACTAAATGTTCACTGATCCTGGTTCCTTCAGGAAGTGTGTTCTTGTCTTGAACCGTTTTATTTTTGTGCCCAGCAGTGATGTGCTGCTCAGGAACGAGTCCATTTGCCAACTCTTTTTTTTTTTCTGCTCCTAATCTATTATAAACCAAGTTACACATTATTAATTCTGCCTAAACGCTTTAAAGATTTTAATCCATTGTGAAACCAAACAGTTTAAACCAGTACTGAAGTCCAAATCAGTACCGGTGTATTCCATTCTTCTAAAAGTCTAAAACTTGATTCAGGGAGTGAAAACTAACCAGCTTTACTGTGTTCCAGTTGCAAGTTAAAAAAAAACAGTGGGATTTGTTCAAAATTAGAGGTTTAATGACAGTCTGTTAGCATTAGAAACTCATAAGGTGTTTATATGTTGAAAGATGTTCAGAAACAGGTTGGACAGTTTTCTGATTCATCTGAAGTCCAAATAATCCGTTTTATTCTGTAACAGTCATGGTGTTTTATGTTGGCTACATTTTTTATTTTGACATCATGGATGCTTGACTTTCCTAATTAGAATATTTAATTTCAGGAGCATTGCAGTTGATTTGAAGCTTCTGTAACTGGCCTTGTGTGGACACATGAAAGTGGAGATGTAACATGTCCACAGTACCTGATGTAAATGTTGTATTTTTGAACAGTTTTATATTTTATAAGTTCTCACGTGTGTGTTTTGATATATTTATCAAACAGGGTTGAAATATAAAAGCCAGGACATTAGAAGAAGAACTATTTGTTAGCCGGAAGAATCGCTAGGCCGAGCCAAATGAATCGGATCCCAGTCTGGAGCCGGAATTCCCCCCACCAATGGCTTTCAGCTGTAATCTCGCGATAAACAGCGAGACTAACAGAAGCCGGTTTGGCGGAGTAAGCAGACAGTCAATTAGCGGTAAATAAATCCGTTTTCATTAAAAACCCGCAGAATTTGGACCAGTTTCCGATGATTTTCGGTTAATTTTTCTGTCGGTAGAACCTCTGCTTTGTTTAAACCCGCTTTAACGTGTTTTATCGGCCGCTGGAGGCGCTGACAGCCCGGATTATAATCCCACAAACGGACCGTTTTTATCGGATTCAGTCCACTGAGGAGGAATTCTGAGAATCGGACCAGAACCGAACAGGTTCTGCTAGGTGTTTCTGAGGAGCCGATCCGGATCAGAGGAACGGTTCTGGTTAATATTCTAGAAGCTAATCTTCGATTGTTTTAGCAGATGGGGGACATGTGACGTGGTGCTAGTTCGTCCCGTCCGTCCATTAACCCGATCTTCCTCCTCCTGCAGCGGTTCGGTCCGGTTCTGTCGGACTCTCATGATTCAGCAGCAGGGAACCCGTTTGCTCGCTGGTGTGTTCTGCCAGTGTCGGTCCGCGGAAACCCACGCTGGCGTGGACCCGGGTGGAGGGTGTGGGCCACATCCCTCGGCCAGCCCGCAGCTCGCTTCCCAGGACTCTCGGCCCGGTTCGGAGATCCTGGATCATCCATGTGACATGTGCGGAGGTCCGGAGCAGGAGCACCGGCTGAAGGTTCTGTTCCAGATCCTGGATGTGAACGGGGACGGAGGGATCTGCGTGAACGACCTGACCATCGGTCTGAAGAAGCTGGGAGTCCACCGAACCGAACACGAGCTAAGGGTAAGAGGACGGGTTCGTGTTCTGGGTCAGAGGGTGCTGTTTGAAGCAGAAAGAGTTGTACTGTAAGTGGATCGGAGGTCAGGTTACAGTGGATGTGCGGGTCGTATTGGACCTGCTCAGCAGGTTCTGTTCGGTTCAATCAAACAGCTGCTTGAAAGCAACGCCAGATTGATTCAGAACATTTTAGTTTTAGTACCGGACTTTAAATGTGTAATATTACCGAACCGATGGCGTAGTTACGTATTGTTCCTCAGCCACGCCCCCAGATTCTTTTCTCTACCGGAACCTTTAACAGGAACCCTGGAAGGTTTCTGGGACCATTCTCCACTGCAGAAACCAGTCCGGATTCAAGGCGTATTTTGACGATGGGACCCAGAAGGTTTCCTCCTAATTTCCTGAAGCCTATCATGTCCCCGGGGCCTCAGAGGTGTGTGTTTTCAATCTGAGGTCCAAAACTGTACTGTTCATGTAAATATTGATGCTGAGAGGCTTTTCCTCCTGTTGGAACAGAGACCAACATCTAGCATTAATGTCAGAGGGTTTCATAGCGGTTATGGTTTAAAAGCCAAATAAAGTCACTGTTCTGCTCATATTATATGGAGCTAGAACAGATTTTAATTGAACTAAACTGATTCTGAGTGTGTGCAGAGAAAATGAGGTCCAGTGTCCACAACAATAAAGCTATGAATGATTCTATTATATCAATTACACTCTATAACGTATGTGGAGTCACTCCCAGCCTCATGCAGAGATTCAGTTGTAACAACAGGCTTCCATGTTTCCTCGGCTTTGCAGCTAAAGGATAGGAGAAAAGAGCTCTTGTGGAGATTACAACCTGGTGATCTTAATCAGAACCTGAGTTTTCACAGCGTTTACACCCTGAAACTGAAATAAAAACACTTCCAAGTCAGTGGGAGTTTTTAATGATACACATATTTTTAATAAAGAAGACCTGAAAGACTTTTCCGAAAGGCCCATTAACTACAGCCGCCTGTAGTGGTTCTGTGTCTTTCCAACTTTAAATCAGTTAAATAACTAATCGTGAGGATCTGTGAGAACATAATGGTTGTAAAAACATTCCAACATTCATAGCTTAAATCCATAAACATGACTTTGATTACAGAGATGGAATCCATGCTTCATTTACTTCATTTAATTAGTGTTTATTCTAAGGATAGTGGGTTTTACTTAGGTGTCGGAGTAATCTGATTGGACCCTGGTTCCTGTAAAAGGTTCTGTTGGTGGAAAAGCACCTTCAGATTGCCAGAGGAGAAATTCACCCCAGAAACTGGCCTTGTAGGAAGGCGGGACTTGTTGGTTTGAGCCTGAATTTTAGGAGGATCTTGGAGATGCTAAACAATTCCTATTGGTTGTTCTGTTTCAGTCATTTCCAAGTTTAAAGAGGAACTAAACCTCAAATCAATTTTTTTTGAAGATAAACTGTATAAAATTGGGCCTTGGTGCTATCTTTAGGTTATTGTGCTATTTTAAAAATTTTATGTAAACTTGTTTAATTCTCCAATTTTTGTCCTAACACCGTCTTAGTGCTGCCTTCTTTGGGTTGAACAGTTGTGTCTGCAGGTGAATTTTCCTATTGGTGCAGCTTGGTCCATGTTTACGCCACAGGGCCTCATTCGGGTATATAAGTCACATGCCCGCGCAGCGAGTCAGGAGTTGGAACTGTTCCTCCACGGCCTTGGCAGTGCCCGCTTCAGGCCTCGCTGAGTCAGCGCCTTAAGCCTGTGGATCGAACTGATAAGGTTCAGGCCCACTAGGCTCCACACAGCGTCTGGTGAAGAGGGGGGTCAAAAGTCCTCCACCTTAAAAGAGCTATAGGTGACAAAACTATATAGGTGCTCACTTTCTGTGTTTCAACGTTAAATTAAGCTACCTGCCGCCTTCCCTCGTCTTCCTGGCCACACCCTTAACCCCGTCCACTCATCCCCACGCCTCTCAGTGTCTCTTGGCACCGCCCACTTTGGTGGCATTTTTAAAAATTTGTCTGGGGCGGGGTTATGCCTTCACATCAAGTTTAAACTCTTCCACAGTTCATACGGTCTGTTAACTTTGACAGCGCTTACATTTAAAAACATTAATAAAATCAGCTAAGCTTAGTGGTGTGTGGATTACTGTGTAAACATGTAAACAGGCTGGTCAAACACATTTAACTCAGTAAAGTTAGAAAGTTTTAAAGTTTCTATATTTCTAGATCAAGATGAAAATACAATGACTCACAGGATTTTGTATCTTCCACAGAGTTTTAGTTTTATAGAAATGAGAGGCCGCTACTGCAGTGTGTGAGTGTGGGTAATGTGTAATTTTGGACAAATGTAACCGTTCTGAAGGTCCAATCACAGCATTTTAATCAGGTTGGAATCTGGACTTTAATTAGGCCATAGCAGCAGCATTACAGGATCCTTTTTCTTTTTCAGTGGTTGTGTTGTAGATTAGCTGCTGTGTTTGGGATCATGGTTCTGTTGATGGCCCAGTCTGATCCAAACTTCAGCTGTTGGACAGGTATCCCGGGTCCTGTGGCTGCAGAACAAGCCCAAACCATCACCCTCCACCACCGTGCTTGACAGTTTGAGGTGTTTGTGCTGATATGCTGAGTTTGATGCTGTGCATTATCGTCAAACGTCTGTCCAAAGGACATCGTTCCACAAGTCTTGTCCTTGGTAGGTTGGGATACACCTGCATTTGTTTTTAGCCCAGCTCGTCTTCATGGTGGAGCCAGTTTTTAAATTCTGGTTCTGAACACGTAGCTTTGAAAACAAAGTCCTTTAGAACCAGACAGACATACTGGCGGAGAGGTTCGACATCTCTGAACAAATGCAGAGTCCCTCTGGGTTATTGTCACTGATTCTGCTCCTAGTCGGACTCAGACTGTGTGTTGGTGTTCTGAAGGAGTTGTATTTCCAGCCTATCAGGGAGAACTGCTGACAGCCTGGTTCTGGTTCCTGTGTGGGGATTTCTGCAGATTCCCCCCCCCCCCCCCCGCGGGATGTCTCACAGTGACTCGCTGAACTGTTGCTGCACTGACAGCAGGTCTTGTGACTGACTGTTGGTCAATATTCTCCTGCAGGTCATGAAAGAATCTACTGGCTGACAGGGAACCTGAAGGTCCTGTTTAAAACTTGTTCAAACCGGTTCAGAAGTTGTCAGAACATTCTGGTTCGTGCAGAGCCGGGTCGCTGTGACCAGCAGCAGGTCAGAGCTCAGCCGTGTTACTGCATCTGAGAGAAATCTGATGGATGTTTGAGGAGGACTGGAATGATGGAGGAGATCCTGAAACCCACATCCAGCTGATCTCCTCAGACTTGAGGGTTCATGTGTTCCAGCTTTAGTCCAGAATGTCTTGTTTAGTAAACAAGCCACACGTGGACGCTCCAACAGCTTTATGGTGTAACTGTTGGTGTAAAACCTTCCCTGCGATGATAGGAACGTTTGGTTCTGGATACATGTTTCATGACAGCCCAGATATTACTGGAGCTGAGAAGTACTTTCATGTTGAATTAGTGCTGCATGATCTTTGGAAACGTAGAAAAACGAGACGTCGTGATTTGAAATAGTCTTTCTCCTCAACCTTTAGTTGCTTCAGCATCTTTGATCTAAATAAACACAGAGTGGAGACAAAGAAAGGGTGTCCTGCATTTATATCCAGCCCTCCTGAGTCAGAACTTTGTAGAACCACCTCTGGCAGCAGGTCCAGCTGAAGGTCGTCGGGGTTTATCTCCACCAACGTTGAACATCAGCAGACTGAAGGTTCTGCTTATAAAGCTTAGTCAGATTGGATAGAGAACATCTGTGAGCATCAAGTCTTGTCACAGATTCATAGTTGGATGTAGGTCTGGACTTTAACTAGGCCATTCTAACACATAAATCTGCTTTGGCCTGTACCATCCATTGTATCTCAGGCAGGATGTCCAGGGTGGTTCTCCTGCTAGAAGCTGGACCTCCACCCCAGTCTCAGGTCTTCTGCAGCATCTTTCAGGTTTTCTTCCAGGATGGTCCTGGATTTAGCTTCATCCATCTTCACATCACCTCTGACCAGCTTCCCGGTCCCACAGCATGACCAACATGCTGCCTGAGCTACAATGGAATGGTGTAGATGAGCTGAAGGTGTCAACCATGTCTCTGCTGTGGAGCTGATGGTTCCTGCAGACATGCATCTGATTCACTCCCTGCAGGAGGATCTCTGTTCAGCTCTGAAATCTCTCTGAGCTTCAGTGTTTGGAGGTTCAGATTTCGGGATGCTGACAGTTCTCTTGGACTGAATCCGGCCCGGTCCAGCAGGAGGATCCATGCAGAGAGGAGGTGTGATGGAGGGGAAACCCTGCAGTTCAACCCTCCCCCTGCTGTTCCTCTGACGCACCGTTAAAGGCATGAGATCATTTCCATGCTGTGATCCCAGCCATCATTGGCTGATTCCTAGAGGGACTCTGCAGTGTGGGCCGAGCTGATTGGCCGGGCCGGGCTGCAGTGAGGATGCAGCTTTCTGGAGGATGACTGTGCTGTGTTTCACCGGCTGCTGCTGAAAGCTGTCAGTTTGCAGCTGATGCTGAATCACTTCGTCCCTCAGGATCAGATATTCCTGAACGCAGCTTCTGGGACGACAAACGCAGAGACTAAGGAGTTCTGTTGCAGCTGGGAACATTTTGTCTCTTTTCTCCTGATGACGCCTGCAGTAGGAATTCTGTCAGGTTTAGGATTGTAAATGGAAAAAGATGCTGCAGGAGGATCTGATCTGGACACTTGAGGCAAACTGAACTTCAGCTGGTCTTCAGCCTTCCTTCTGTTGGACTAGGAACTGCTTTGAGGATGCTCCAGGACTTCCTGACCTTCCTCAGCCGAACAGTCTTCGACAGGGCTCACAGTAAGCCTGCTAAAAATCAGTCTGCCGAGAACCAACAGACTGGGGACACTGGGAACTGTGAGATGCTGCAGGTCGTTCTCCAGAGAAAAACGTCCCACCATTCCAGCAGTGAGGAAAATGTTCCAAATGATTCTTCTCCCAAGAAGACCAGGATCTTAATTCTGACAGCGGCGCCTCCAGACTTACAGCAGGTACAGTAACTCCTGAGGACGATGGGAGCGCCACTGCAGGCCGACTCTGATCGGGTGGAAGGGTGTCCTGGTACAGTCCTCGTTTCTTCCTGTTTTCCCTCCTGGGATCCAGGCTCTAAAGTTTTCAGATGTTTTCGTTGGAGTTTGGTAGCTTTTCCACTCAGTTACAGCCCGGTCCTGGTAGAGGACCACAGCAGGGCAGGAATAAGCCCATCAGAGAAGTAAAACAGTGGAGCAGAATAGAAGCTGGAAAACAGACAGAAATGAGGGCTGCATCATCACTTCTGCACGGGGATGTGGGTCCGTTTCACAGAGCGTTGAGCTGACTGAGCAGCTTCACCTGCAGATCATGCCTGATTGGGCTGATCTGATCCTGATGCTGCTGCTATCAGAGCAGATGGATCAGAACCAACTGAGATTCACCTGGAAAACTGCAACTTCATCAGGATCATTCATTCCGATTATCCTGAGATTAAAGCTTCTGATTCAGTGGGTCAAAGCTGAGGTTAAAGATATGACCCGTTCTGACTGGAAGTTCTGGAAAACTAACTGCAGTTCAGTTTTCCATTCTCTTAATTTAAACTGCCTCAAATTACAACAAAATCATCTCAAAGCACTTTATTCAGGAGTCCTGAGCATTCTGGAAAAGTATGGAAAAACCTGGAGTATTGGAAATCGGTTTATTACAGATTTTATTCAATATTAATTGTTCTTTCTGTTGGAAACTTGGTCCTGGAGTTTGTTCGGTCACTTAAAGACGTTATTAGTGTCACGGAGTTTATCCGTGAAGCTTCTGAAAACTCCAGTCTGTCCCACATGTTTTTCCTCAGTTTTCCTTCCTGTCTCTGTGTCCGTTTCAGAAAATAGTCAAAGCAGGAGACAAAGACCTGGATGGACAGCTGGACTTTAAAGAGTTTGTTCATTACCTCAGAGATCATGAGAAGAAACTGCGACTCGTCTTCAAGAGTCTGGACAAGAAGAACGACGGTGAGGAGCACGATGAGATTCTCACTCTGATCCAAAATAAAAATATGAAGCAGAGTTTTCTGTTTTCCACAGTTTGGGAGCAGCCAGCTGTAGTTTGGGTCGGTGAAACCTCTTCTGAAGCAGTGATCAGAAAAGTGCGCTGACCTTTGACTCTTCAATGTGTTTCAGGCTGGATCGACTCGCAGGAGATCATGCAGTCCCTGCGCGACCTGGGAATCAATATCTCTGAGGAACAGGCTGAGGAGATTCTCAGAAGGTGAGGAGAACCTGATCATTAGGAGTCAGAACAGGTTCTGAAGTCCATCTATGTGTATGTATTTTTATACATGTTGGAATAAAAGCTTATTGTCAGACTGCACTGAAGACTTCTGGGAATCACAAATTAGTGTTCGATTTTCAATTTAGTATGGACCATGGAATTTACTGAGGGTCCTTAAATGCACCATCATGGAGTGTTTCATGTGTTGCCACTGAAGTGCCAGAAGGAGCAAAACCAACTGGTCCAAAACAGAAATCCTGGAGGGTTCGACAGAATGGAGACGAGTATCAAAGAGTCAGAAATGTCCCAGACCAACAAATAAATATTTAATAAATGTCAAAAACATGAATTCAGATCACATTTAATAGTTCCTGCTACGGTCCATCATGCAGTCGTTTAAATTATAACTATGGCTGCTTTAAAGTGAGCCAAACATCTGATTGGTTAACCTATGCAGCAGCTTCACTGTAGACCAATCAGATCATCGACCGCGGTGCTGGCCGCGCCCAGTAACTGTCACATAAAATAATTTGTGCTGCAACACTAAATAATGAATTTAATGTTTAATTATTTGTTCTGCTTAAACAGAGGAAGAATCAACATTTTAATGAAAGATTATTAAAATAATCATATATATTCAACAACTCTGATTTATTTTATTGTGTTTACATTTTTTATCTCATTACCGCAACAAAATGTGTTGTTAAAGAGAAACGTTTATTAAATAAAATTATTTTTATGCTTCAACATCAATTAATAGGCGGCAGTAGGTAGCACTGTTGCCTTGCAGCAAGAAGGTCCTGGGTTCGACTCCCAGCCGGGGGTCTTTCTGCATGGAGTTTGCATGTTCTCCCCGTGCATGCGTGGGTTCTCACCAGGTACTCCGGCTTCCTCCCACAGTCCAAAGACATGCCTGTTAGGTTAATTGGTCTCTAAATTGCCCTTTGGTGTATGAATGAGTGTGTGCTTGGTTGTTTGTGTGTTGCCCTGTGATGGACTGGTGATCTGTCCAGGGTGACCCCGCCTCTCGCCCATAGACTGCTGGAGATAGGCACCAGCTCCCCCGCGACCCAGTATGGAATAAGTGGTAGAAAATGACTGACTGACTGAGACCCAGTGCAACCATCAGTGTAGAACCAGTGGTGACAGCAGCTCAGAGGGTTTTAATGGATCGCTGCAGGCCCCGCCCCCTACAGCTCACACCTCCGCTCTGCATCTCTCACCTGGTTAGGCCTTGGGTCCTTCAACAGGTCCCACTAGGAGGGATGGACAGGTCTCCATGTTTGAAGGAGGTTCAGGTGTTTCATGTTGCATCATGGGGCAGTTGGACCTTTGTAGTTTCACTCTGTTTATTCCCATGCAGTGATGTCTCTCTGTGGTTCTGTCTGTCTGACCCTGGGCCTGTCTGTCTCTATCTGTGTCCTGTTTGTTTGAGCTGTCCCAGAATAAGGACTGGGCTTATCTGGACCCCGGTCCTGTAGTAAGTAACAGCTTCATCGGTCTGCCTGCTGAGCTCCTGCTGCTGCTTATTCTAGTTAGAAGCTGCTCTGCTTCTTATGCTTCTTATTTTTGCACCAATCAGATAAATCAGGGAGCTGAAGCTTTGCTGTCTGAGTTTCAGCATGGTGTTCCCATCAGGCTGCAGCTTCAGCAGGAGGAAGCTTTGGGAACAAACCAGCATGTCAGCAGGAACCTTCCTATACCAACCGTATCCTCTGTGTTCTCCTTCCTCCTGCAGCATGGATAAAAACGGCACCATGACCATAGACTGGGATGAGTGGAGAGATTATCACCTGCTGCATCCGGCGGACAACATTCCTGAAATCATCCTGTACTGGAAACACTCCACGGTAACACAATCACACATCTCATTCTAACCTGGTGGGCTTCATTAGACCTGCAGGAGACCTTCCCAGCTTCAGCTTTCAGTCCAGTTTCTACCTTTGGATCGTGGTTCTTGTTGTCTGAACGGGTCTGCTCCCTCCACAGATCCTGGATGTCGGTGAGAGTATAATCGTCCCTGATGAGTTCACTGCTGAGGAGAAGAAAACAGGCATGTGGTGGCGACACCTGGTGGCTGGAGGAGGAGCCGGCGCCGTGTCCCGGACCTGCACGGCACCGCTCGACAGGCTTAAAGTTCTGATGCAGGTAAAACACGACCCACATCTGGATGACCGTTGGACCAGATGAATAGCAGGATGTAAAGCTCCTGTCTCCACTCAGGTTCACGCCTCTAAAAGCAACAGCATGCGGATCGCCGGTGGGTTCCTTCAGATGATCCGAGAGGGCGGGGTGAGGTCGCTGTGGAGAGGAAACGGGATCAACGTGATCAAAATCGCTCCGGAGTCTGCCATCAAGTTCATGGCTTACGAGCAGGTCAGAACCCAACTCTGAGTGTCAGAAATCTGTCCCAGTTTGTTCCTGCTGAGTGAAATCTGATCTGCTGTCTGTCAGATTAAACGACTCATCGGAAGCAACCAGGAGACGCTGGGAATGACGGAGAGATTCGTGTCCGGATCTCTGGCTGGAGCAATCGCTCAGAGCAGCATCTACCCCATGGAGGTGAGGAACTTACTGCGCTATCTAAAGACAACATTGGACTAGTACACCAGACCGATCAAAAATGATCTTTTTATGCAGAAATGTTCTGTTACGGTCATGTTCTGGCATACATACATGTGTGTATGTGTATATATATATATATATATATACACACTGCTCCAAAAAATAAAGGAAACACTCAAATAACATCCTAGATCTGAAAGAATGAAATATTCTCATTAAATACTTTGTTCTGTATAAAGTTAAATGTGCTGACAACAAAATCAGACAAAAATCATCAATGGAAATTAAATTTATGAACCAATGGAGGCCTGGATTTAGAGTCACAGACAAAATTAAATGATGTAATGTCCTTAAAACAAGTCAAAATGAGGCTCAGTATTGTGTGTGACCTCCACGTTCCTGTATGACCTCCCTACAACACCTGGAGATGCTCCTGAAGAGACGGTGGATGGTCTCCTGAGGGATCTCCTCCCAGACCTGGACTAAAGCATCCACCAACTCCTGGACAGTCTGTGGTGCAACGTGACGTTGGTGGATGGAGCGAGACATGATGTTCCAGATGTGCTCCATCAGATTCAGGTCTGGAGAACAGGCGGGCCAGTCCATAGCTTCAATGTCTTCATCTTGCAAGAACTGCTGACACACTCCAGCCACATGAGGTCTAGCATTGTCCTGCATTAGGAGGAACCCAGGACCAACCACACCAGCATATGGTCTCACAAGGGGTCTGAGGATCTCATCTCGGTACCTAATGGCAGTCAGGTTACCTCTGGTGAGCACATGGAAAGAAATGCCACCTCACACCATTACTGACCCACTACCAAACCGGTCATGCTGAAGGATGTTGCAGGCAGCAGATCTCTCTCCAACAGTGTCTCCAGACTCTGTCACGTCTGTCACATGTTCTCAGTGTGAACCTGCTTTCATCTGTGAAGACCACAGGGCGCCAGTGGAGAATTTACCAATCCTGATGTTCTCTGGTAAATGCCAAGCGTCCTGCACGGTGTTGGGCTGTGAGCACAACCCCCATTTGTGGACATCGGGCCCTCATACCATCCTCATGGAGTCGGTTTCTAACCGTTTGTGCAGACACATGCACATTTGTGGCCTGCTGGAGGTCATTTTGCAGGGCTCTGGCAGTGCTCCTCCTGTTCCTCCTTGTACAAAGGTGGAGGTAGTGGTCCTGCTGCTGGATTGTTGCCCTCCTACGGCCTCCTCCATGTCTCCTGGTGTACTGGCCTGTCTCCTGGTAGCGCCTCCAGGTTCTGGACACTACGCTGACAGACACAGCAAACCTTCTTGCCACAGCTGGCATTGATGTGCCATCCTGGATGAGCTGCACCACCTGAGCCACTTGTGTGGGTTGTAGAGTCCGTCTCATGCTACCACGAGTGTGAAAGAACCACCAACATTCAAAAGTGACCAAAACATCAGCCAGAAAGCATCGGTACTGAGAAGTGGTCTGTGGTCCCCACCTGCAGAACCACTCCTTTATTGAGTGTCTTGATAATCACCAAAGATTTCCTCCTGTTGTCTTTTTCATTTGAACAACAAGATGTGAAATTAATTGTCAATCAGTGTTGCTTCCTAAGTGGACAGTTTGATTTCACAGACGTTTCATTTACTTGGAGTTATATTGTGTTGTTTAAGGGTTCACTTTATTTTTTTGAGGAGTGTGTGTGTCTGAGTGTGTGAGTGTGTCTGTGTGTGAGTGTGTGTGTGTATTATATAGCCTACAGAGGTGAATGGATGGGAGGATGAATCTGAAACCAGGTGGTGACACATTGAAACTATGAGAATTACAGCTACATTCATGATCAATGTAATGTCTGGATGTTTATGATCCTAGTGATTATTCAGGCTATATACAAGGATCCACATTTAATCAAAATTCTCCTGCTGCAGTTACTAGACAATGTCTTAAAGCAAATGGACCAACACACGATGATTGGAGGAAAATAAAGACACGACATGGAAAACAACCTGCAGATTTAGACTGAACAATTTCAGAAAGACTGGAGAAAATGGCTGAAATATGAGGAAAAAGATGTTAATAATGAGTTCTCTGTACCTGCAGACAATGTTTCACTCTCATCTTTACCTGGTTACTGACATCACTTCCTGTCCCCTTAGGTTCTGAAGACCCGCTTGGCCCTCAGGAAGACGGGTCAATACTCTGGGATCGTGGACTGTGCCAAACACATCATCCAGAAGGAGGGAATGACAGCTTTCTACAAAGGTTACATCCCCAACATGCTGGGCATCATTCCGTACGCCGGCATCGATCTGGCCGTCTACGAGGTGGGTGGACTGGGATGATGGGAAGTTAGGAAGCTTTGCTCAGGTGGTTCTTCTAGTTCCTCTCACTCTGTTTCTCTTGTTAGACCTTGAAGAACTCCTGGCTGCAACGTTTCGCCACAGACAGCGCCGATCCTGGAGTCTTTGTGCTTCTGGCCTGTGGGACCACCTCCAGCACCTGCGGACAACTGGCGAGCTACCCACTGGCTCTGGTCCGAACCCGGATGCAGGCACAAGGTCCGACTCTGCTCATGTTGGATGAAGTTTTATTTCTACTCTGTGGGTTTAATCTTGTGTTTCTGGGCTGCGATATGATCCATGGAAACATGGAGCTCAGTGGGATTACTGGGCAGCTGCAACATTTCCCACTGACTAAACTGGGATGTTGGTGAAAATAGTGGACAAACCCATTCCTGTTTGGACCTCCAAATCTCTGTACAAGGACATAATGGTCAGTTGTGCTGAGAGCAGCACTGAGCTCCAAAACAACCAGAACAGAAACCGGACCTCTGTCAGAGGCAGATCATCTGTTGGCCCAAATCGGCCTGTTCAGAGCACACAGCAGCAACATCTATAGATTTAAACACGTAAAATTATTTTATTGTTGGTTCTTTTCTTTTAAAGAATTAAAGATGAAACGTTTTATTGAGCTGATCTTCATCCCAGCCGCTTCACACTCGGCTGCAAACCGCCCCAGTGAATGCTGTAGGTCTTGGCTAGAGGGGGCCAGCAGGACCACGTCATCTGCAAAAAGAAGAGACGAAATCCTCTGGTCCCCAAACCAGACCCCCTCCGGCCCTTGGCTGCGTCTAGAAATCCTGTCCATAAAAGCTATGAACAGGACCGGTGACAAAGGGCAGCCCTGCTGGAGTCCAACATGCACCGGGAACAGGTCCGACTTAGTGCCGGCAATGCGGACCAAACTCCTGCTCCGCTCGTAGAGAGACCGGATGGCCCCTAGTAAAGGGCCCCCGATTCCATACTCCTGGAGCACCCCCCACAGGGCATCACAAGGGACACAGTCGAATGCCTTCTCCAGGTCCACAAAACACATGTGGACCAGATGGGCAAACTCCCATGAACCCTCGAGTACCCTGTAGAGGGTATAGAGCTGGTCCAGTGTTCCACGGCCGTGACGAAAACCACACTGTTCCTCCTGAAGCCGAGGTTCAACTATCAGCAGGACTGTCCTCTCCAATACCCTGGCGTAGGCCTTACCAGGGAGGCTGAGGAGTGTGATCCCCCTGTAGTTGGAACACACCCTCTCCATCTTAGTCCGCCGCCCAATCCTCTTTGCACCGGTCCCTCACGGTTCCCCCTGCAGGTGGTGGGCCCACTGGGAGATGGCCTCACGTCTCTCATTCGGGCTTGACCCAGCCGGGTCCCACGAGGAGCAACCCAGCCACCAGGCGCTCCCTGACGAGTCCCGACGCCAGGCCTGGCTCCAGGGTGGGACCCCGGCTCCTCCGTACCGGGCGACATCACGTGCCTCGATTTAATAGTCCTCATGAGGGGTTCTTGAACCCCTCAGCTCCTCCAAGTCCGAGGCCATGGTTCTTGACCAGAAAAGGGTGGCTTGTCCTCTTCAGGTTGGAGGGGAGTTCCTGCCTCAAGTGGAGGAGTTTAAGTATCTCGGGGTCTTGTTCACCAGTGAGGGAAGAACAGAGCGGGAGATTGACAGACGGATCGGTGCGGCTGCCACAGTAATGGGGGCGCTGTGCCGGTCCGTTGTGGTGAAGAGAGAGCTGAGCCGAAAAGCAAAGCTCTCAATTTACTGGTCGGTCTACGTTCCTACCCTCACCTATGGCCATGAACTTTGGGTCATGACCGAAAGAACGAGATCACGGATACAAGCGGCTGAAATGAGCTTCCTCCGTAGGGTGGCCGGGCTCTCCCTTAGAGATAGGGTGAGGAGCTCGGCCATCTGGGAGGGGCTCGGAGTAGAGCTGCTGCTCCTCCACATCGAGAGGAGCCAGTTGAGGTGGCTCGGGCATCTATACCGGATGCCTCCTGGACACCTTCCTCGGGAGGTGTTCCAGGCACGTCCCACCGGGAGGAGGCCCAGGGGTCGGCCTAGGACACGCTGGAGGGACTATGTCTCTCGGCTGGCCTGGGAACGCCTTGGGCTCCCCCTGGAGGAACTGGAGGAGGTGTCTGGGGAGAGGGACGTCTGGGCATCTCTGTTGAGTCTGCTGCCCCCGCGACCCGGTCCCGGATAAAGCGGAAGACGACAAGTACGAGTACGTTTTATTGAAACATCGTAGAAAAGAGCAAATTCTTCTAGGTCCAAAATAATTGTCTCAGATGTTCGCTCTCATAAAGGAAACATGTCCTAAAGGTGTCCCAACGTTTTGGGTCAAAGGTCTTTTTTATTTTGTTGGTGCTCCCAGCAGCAACGAGTACTTTGTTCTAAAAGCCCTGCTGTATTGGGTCCAGTTTAATGCATGGGCCCGGCCCAAGTTTGTAGTTGAGCAAAGAACCGCTGCATGTTTGTGGTCCGACTTCCTTTGATATTAAACTGGAAGCAAAAACATGACTAGTAGAAGAAAAATCAATTTTCCATTTCAGAACCTCTCTTCCTAAAAGCTACAGAAAGTTCTGCACCAGCTGCTTTTGCTGGAGGGTCAGATTTGGACCGTTCTTCAGCTGTAGTCGGGAGCCACAGAATATTATTCTAAGGGCCACAAATGGCCCCTGGGCCGCACGTTGGACACCCCTGTTCTGAGTGGTCCAGATGCAGTTCAGGGTTCCTGATCCTTCAGTCACTCTTGTTCTCTTTGTATCTTCAGCTTCTCTGGACAGCGGACCTCAGATGACCATGACGGGCCTTTTCCGACACATCGTCCGGACCGAAGGAGCGCTGGGACTCTACCGAGGCCTCGCCCCTAACTTCATGAAGGTCATCCCGTCCGTCAGCATCAGCTACGTGGTGTACGAGTACCTGAAGATCGCGCTGGGGGTCCAGTCCAGGTGAAGAGGCGCAGGAACCGGACAGCTTCCTCCTTCATGTTGGACCGAACCGATCAGTGACTGAAGGAGGCGCCGGGCTCCCAGCCGCTGGTTGCTTTTAGTTTTAGTGCTTTATCGCCTCTGAGTCTTAATTCACACACAGGTTTACATTACTGGGAGTCATGGAAACCAGTCTGCTGCTGGGACACTGGTTTCATGTCATCAGATCATCTGGGCTGTGAAGATGTGACTGGAGCTCCGCTGAGGGTGGATTACTGAAGGCTTCTCCACCGACCTGCAGCAGAACAATCATGCAGCGTCTGCTCCATGATTCTGCTGGTGGAACAGGTCTTGTCCTGAAGGTCTAACTGATCTCAAGGCAACCAAACTGGATCGGAGACCAGCTGAGGACACATCTCCATCGCTCCTGCTGGCTGCCAGAGGAGAAGCTGCAGCAGCCCAGTCAGCGTGGGGCTGGAAGACATTCCTGAAGATCAGCAGGAGGTCCTCCTGATCTGATCAGATATCGGATCTAAAACCAGTCCAGTTTCTACATAAACCACCTGCTGCAGGTTTCCTGACCCAGAGCCTCGATCTTCTTCATAAAGTGACCCGAGTCGGATCCAGCTGAGATCAGTTGGAATATTTTCAGTGGCAGCTCCAAGTTCAAGCAGCTAGAGATCTTCATCATGTCTGCAGATGTTACTGATGATGAAGCTCTTCTTCAGCTCCTTACAGCCGGTTTTAATTTGTTATTTTGCCATTTTACAAACAGGGACCTTTAGCGCCTCCTGCAGACCATGTGGAGAAAAACAGGTTTGATTCCAGTTTTAGTTGTTTAGGTCAATCATCTGAGCTCCTCCAGGTCTGAGGAGATGGTTTCCCACCTGGGAAAAGGGAGTGATGGCAGGATGGATCTTTATCTGCAGTGATGCTGATGGTGAAGCTCTGGATGTACTGCTCCATCTATATTCCAGCCCTCATCTATGGTCTTGGCATGTGGATCATGACCAGAAGAATGAGATCCTGGACAAATGCAGCTCTGGAGGGTAGCTGGACTCTGCCTTAGAGATTAGGAGAAGAGCTCCAGCTGAGACAGTTCATCAGATCAGGATCTCTGCCAGAATTTCCTGGAAGGATCCTGGATCACTCCTGGACTGATTCCTGATCCTGGAAGGATCCTGGATCACTCCTGGACTGATTCCTGATCCTGGAAGGATCCTGGATCACTCCTGGACTGATTCCTGATCCTGGAAAGATCCTGGACCACTCCTGAACTGATTCCTGATCCTGGAAGGATCCTGGACCACTCCTGAACTGATTCCTGATCCTGGAAGGATCCTGGACCACTCCTGAACTGATTCCTGATCCTGGAAGGATCCGGGATCACTCCTGGACTGATTCCTGATCCTGGAAGGATCCTGGATCACTCCTGGACTGATTCCTGATCCTGGAAGGATCCTGGATCACTCCTGGACTGATTCCTGATCCTGGAATGATCCTGGATCACTCCTGGACTGATTCCTGATCCTGGAAAGATCCTGGACCACTCCTGAACTGATTCCTGATCCTGGAAGGATCCTGGACCACTCCTGAACTGATTCCTGATCCTGGAAGGATCCTGGATCACTCCTGAACTGATTCCTGATCTTGGAATGATCCTGGATCACTCCTGGACTGATTCCTGATCCTGGAAGGATCCTGGATCACTCCTGAACTGATTCCTGATCTTGGAAGGATCTTGGATCACTCCTGGACTGATTCCTGATCCTGGAAGGATCCTGGATCACTCCTGAACTGATTCCTGATCTTGGAAGGATCCTGGATCACTCCTGGACTGATTCCTGATCCTGGAAGGATCCTGGATCACTCCTGAACTGATTCCTGATCTTGGAAGGATCCTGGATCACTCCTGGACTGATTCCTGATCCTGGAAAGATCTTGGATCACTCCTGGACTGATTCCTGATCCTGGAAGGATCCTGGACCACTCCTGAACTGATTCCTGATCCTGGAAGGATCCTGGATCACTCCTGGACTGATTCCTGATCCTGGAAGGATCCTGGATCACTCCTGGACTGATTCCTGATCCTGGAAGGATCCTGGATCACTCCTGGACTGATTCCTGATCCTGGAAGGATCCTGGATCACTCCTGGACTGATTCCTGATCCTGGAAGGATCCTGGATCACTCCTGGACTGATTCCTGATCCTGGAAGGATCCTGGATCACTCCTGGACTGATTCCTGATCCTGGAAGGATCCTGGATCACTCCTGAACTGATTCCTGATCTTGGAAGGATCCTGGATCACTCCTGGACTGATTCCTGATCCTGGAAGGATCCTGGATCACTCCTGAACTGATTCCTGATCTTGGAAGGATCCTGGATCACTCCTGGACTGATTCCTGATCCTGGAAAGATCTTGGATCACTCCTGGACTGATTCCTGATCCTGGAAGGATCCTGGACCACTCCTGAACTGATTCCTGATCCTGGAAGGATCCTGGATCACTCCTGGACTGATTCCTGATCCTGGAAGGATCCTGGATCACTCCTGGACTGATTCCTGATCCTGGAAGGATCCTGGATCACTCCTGGACTGATTCCTGATCCTGGAAGGATCCTGGATCACTCCTGAACTGATTCCTGATCCTGGAAAGATCTTGGATCACTCCTGGACTGATTCCTGATCCTGGAAGGATCCTGGACCACTCCTGAACTGATTCCTGATCCTGGAAGGATCCTGGATCACTCCTGGACTGATTCCTGATCCTGGAAAGATCCTGGATCACTCCTGGACTGATTCCTGATCCTGGAAGGATCCTGGACCACTCCTGAACTGATTCCTGATCCTGGAAGGATCCTGGATCACTCCTGGACTGATTCCTGATCCTGGAAAGATCCTGGATCACTCCTGGACTGATTCCTGATCCTGGAAAGATCCTGGATCACTCCTGGACTGATTCCTGATCCTGGAAGGATCCTGGATCACTCCTGGACTGATTCCTGATCCTGGAAGGATCCTGGATCACTCCTGGACTGATTCCTGATCCTGGAAGGATCCTGGACCACTCCTGAACACTATAACGGACTCAGATGATTATTTACTGCAGGTTTATTTATTTATTTCAGTATTTATTGTTTGGTAGAAGAAGCGATGATGTTTAACCTTCAGTTCAGTTTTTTCTGTTACTGTTCTTTCTTTTAAAGCTGATGATCTGGGTTCAACATTCCCACTCATCATGTTCTGTTCGTCTGTCACAGTTTGAATCTCGGAGTTTTAAAGAACAGGAAAATGTTGGTTTATCACAGAAATGTCCTTCAAAATAAAAGCTCAGAGTGGAAGAAGGATCTGAAGGAATGTTTCCAGTGGGATTTCTCATGTCTGCAGAGACTTTAAACCTTCAGATGTTGGTCTCCTCAGTTCCTCTGCAGATACTGCTCTCCCCCTGCTGCCTGATTGGCCCAATGTTCCTGCTGCTGGAGAACTGAAATGGTTTGAAAGTGAAAGTGAAGCATGTTCAGGAGATGTTCATGTTTGATGCTGACGTCAGTAACAGCTGGTTTTATATTAAATAAGAAATGCTGCATCTTACACCAAGCTGACTGTGTCCTCATTATTATCTGATCATCTACAGCAGAGCAGGATCTGATCCATCTTGACCTGGTCCAGGTCTGATGAGATCTGCTTCCTGCAGGTTCTGCTGGATTATGGTTCCTAAAGACTGAAGATTCTCCACTGGACCAGCGCAGAGGAATACAGATTCCATCCCTGCTCAGGTTGAATGTTCTTATGGTTTTATGTCAACAGAGATGTTAAAGATGATGAGCATGAAACAAGTAATCCTCTAGAACCCGGCCAGAATTCTGACTCCCAACAGCTTCCTCCACCACCATGAACAGAGCAGAGACCTGTTTCTGGAGCTCCCTCATATACAGGTACATCTCATCTAAAAACACTAGAATCTCATGAAAAGGTTTAATATTTCAGTTGCTTGTGTCAGGAAGTGAAGCTCATATATTCTATAGATCCGTCACACATAGAGTGAAATATGTTTAGCTTTTATTTCCTGTAATTGATGATTCTGGCTCACAGACTCAGAACTTTAGAATATTGTGAAAAAGTGAAACATTGGAACATCATGGTGTCCCACCTTAATTAACTCCAAACACCTGCAAGGGTTTCCTGAAGCTCTAGATGGTCTCAGTCTGGGTCAGTAGGAGACAACCATGGAGGAGACAGCTGGCTGGACAGATGTCCAGAAGACAGTCATAGACAGTGGTCCAAAGTCCTCTTTTCAGTTGAAAGTAACATTTGGATTTCATTTGGACATCAGAGTCTGAGAGAGAACCAGAATCTACATTGCTTGAAGTCCAGTGTGAACTCTCCACAATTGATGATGATCTGGGGTGCCATGTCATCTGCTGGTTCTGGTCCACTGGGTTTCTTGAAGTATACAGTTACCTCAGCCATCTACCAGAACATTTTAGAGGACTTCCTGCTTCCTTCTGCTGACAAGCTTTACGCAGATGCTGATTTCATTTACCAGCAGGATCCACACTGCTATAGGTACCAAAACCTGGTTCAATTACCATGGTGGTACTGTGCTTGGTTGGCCATCAAACTGGGCTGACCAGATGGAGTTCTGTCCAGGAAACTGAGTGAAACCAGAACCAAGAACGCAGATGACCTGAAAGCAACGTTAGAGTTAAAGAGACCAGTTGAATGAGTTTATGTGGTTAAAATCGTCTCTGCTGCAGTTTTGTTGGTTGTCAGCTCAGCTGATGAGCTGCTGAATCATCACATCTTCTCCTCTGAAGGTTTCTGGTTCCGGTTCTGGAATCATGTCTGACTCCAGTCACGAGTTGTTCAGCCTTCAGGCGTCATTTCCTCTCAGTCTCTGAGCTGCAGGAGCAAAAGCGCTAAGTAAGATGCCTTCTCTGCAGCAGATCAGGACCGCTTTGGACGGTTCGGGTCAGGCCCACGTCCTGCGGTTCTGGCCGGAGCTCAGTGAGGAGGAGAAGGAGGTGTTCCTGCAGGAGCTGGGTCAGCTGGACCTGCAGCGGCTGAAGGAGCACTGCCAGGCGGCCGCAGAGACTGCTAAAGCCGCCACGTCCAGCAGCCTGGATCGGAACCTGAACCTGGAGCGGGTTCCCCCGGAGAGCATGGGCAGCGTGACGAGGAGCGACCCGGAGAATTTGGCAGGATGGGAACATGAAGGTACAGATCAGAACCAGAACTTGGTCCAGAATTCCTGCAGAATCACCGAGGTTACTTCGATCTGGGATCCATAACTCCATGTTTTATCGCGATATAATAAATCAGCCCTGCTTCTTTTATTGATTTTTCTAAGGAATGTGTGTTTATGTAGGAAACTCCAGGTTTGTGCTGTTTCATTTCACCTCTCAGTCCTTTAGTTTAGATCTAGATCCGTTAACTGGAATCTAATATCTGGATCCACGACATAAAAGCTTCAGAAAACGGGATCATTTCTCTGAGGAGATCCGTCATTTTCAGTCTGGATTTGTTTCCTAATAAAAACGTAAGAAGTTTAGGAATAGTGTGACGTGAGCACATAGTTGGAAATGTAGTACTGCACAATCTAAGCTAGGGGGAGCCATTTAGCTGTTGGATAAATGAGGGCCTGGAGTAGAGCCTTGAGGAATCTCACCTGTGGTCTTTAATTACTAACTGAAACAGTGTTGTTCCAGATGCTGGAGGTGGCATTATGTGTAGCCTTGAAAAGTTCTGTTGACATGAAAACAAGAATATTCTGGTGGATGTGGTTCAGTTCCCAGCCTGTTCAGCTCACAATGTGTTACTGTGATGCTGAGAGAGAAATATTACACATTTACAAGATTTCAAATGAGAAGGTTTGTTTTTTTGTTAGTTAATGAAAAATATTCTGGAAACCAAACAGAAGGACTTAGTTCTGGATCATATGTCTCAGAGGTACTAAACTGCTTAAAGAACCACCAACAAGAACATCAGAATCAGCTTTATTACCAGGTTTGTACAGATAAAGGATTTATATTTGTATATATGACCGTGGAAATAAAGAATATATTTTTTAAATGTACATATATACACAATTGACTTTACAATAGTACATGGAAATATTAAACATATGAACAAATCAGAATCAGAATCAGAATCAGAAAAGCTTTATTGCCAAGTACGTTTTTGGACATACAAGGAATTTGTTTTGGCGTAGTCGGTGCAATACAGTACAAGTTAAACAGTACAAACATATCTACAATATAATATAAATATAAGTGCACAGTTTTAAGTGTAAATGATTATAGAGATGAAAAGAAATACAGTTTCAGCTGCAAGGTCTATATTATAAAGATACATTCATAAATAAAACTGATCTACAAACTCCACTGACTCCACCTCTCTGGTCTCCATTTTTCCTCTCTTTCCAAACAGGATTCCTGCAGATCTCCAGGAATCGTGTTGCAGTTCTGCTCCTGGCTGGAGGTCAGGGAACACGACTTGGAGTTCAGTATCCCAAAGGGATGTATAACGTTGGGCTGCCGAGCGGAAAGACTTTGTATCAGATCCAAGCAGAGCAAATCCTAAAAATCCAGGAGCTTGCAGAGAGCAGATGCGGCTCTAAATGCACCGTTCCCTGGTGAGATCATAGCAGACTGAGCTGCTTTCATCATCCAGAACAGAGAGGAGAAAACAGTTTTTAATTAGCCTTGATAACTTCTACCCTTCACTTAGAAATAAAAACAAATCTGTTTCCCAACCACAAGAAAATAACATCTGTTGATATATTTTTAAAAATATTAAATTCTTCATTTTAGAAATGTGTTATTTTAGCATCATAAAATGTTATTTTCTTCTATTATTTAAGAGTTAAATGAGTTGAATTTGAGTCCTTTTTAGTGAAATATCATATTCATCTCATAACACAAACTTTGTTACATCCGAAAGGTGCACGATAATTATGAATGCACGATGTATTTAGAGGTAAATGTGGCTCAATATAGTGAGTGTGAGGAGCCACAGACCTGCCTCCTGGACCCAGGACAGATACGGAGGAGATCCAAGCCTCAGACATCCAAAGGCCCCCCAGGGCACAGGAACCCCAGGAAAACCACTGCCGGGACTACCGTAACCCCCCGAGAGAAGAGCAGGGGAGAATCCCAGTGGAACCACCCAGCATCCACAGTGAAGAAGCCCCAGGGAGCTGCAGCGAAGAGCTCACAGGCCCCGCTGGCAGCCATCTACGCCCGAGCAGATTCAGCCATGGACCCAGAGACCTGAGACCCCGTGACATATCACACCCCAAGCAGAGGCCAGACCGACCCCAGTCCCGAACCACCCCCATCCTTATCCGTGGATGGGGCTATGTCCAAAAGAGGGGCCTACATGGTCCAAACAAGCCCACCAACCAGAGCCGCCACAGAATAAAATAGTCCCAACCCCCAATGAGTTCCGATTCCAACCCCATGAGCACTCCACCCCCAATGAACCCGATATGAATCCCCCCACTGTGCCCCCCCCAGATAACACATGCCCCCGAACCCCAACACCATGAATCACCCCCCACAGCACATGTGCACACTCCCACAGGAGAGTTTCATCCCCAAAAGGCCGACGAAGCAACACCCACACAGCGCAAGCTCCACACACAGCCCCGGTCCAAGCACCCCCGTCGCGTCTCACCCCCACCACACAGCGTGCCGCGACAGCAAGGCAAGGGCTCCACGCAATGCTGTCCCAGCCCCCGCCCACAGGCGCAAGAGGGCAGACACCGTCGAACACCGAGCTCACAACGGAGCCCCCGACCCCCCACACCAAGACGGGACAAACTCACCCGGCAAGAAGTCCCCGGCCAGCGGCAAGCACTCGAGGCCGGCGTCCCCCACCCCACCCCCGCAGGTCTACAGGAATATTAAGAGAATTAAAGATGTTGGAGCAACTGTTGCTCCAAAAGGAGGAACGTTTTCTGAAGACCTTAAGTTCAGAACCCAAAATCTTTCTTCCAGGACAGACTTCAGTTTTCCAAAGATTTTCTCTGGGATTTCATTTAATCTGGTCCCATCTGGTCTTCTAGAACTTTGGTTTGAAATGGATAAAACCTTCTGGAGATGTGAAGTGATCAAAGCTTTGGATCCCCAGCTGATCAGTGATTTAACAGAAACCTGTGATCAGCAGCTTTGAGGAGGTGGGATGTCTCCTTGAGTCTAACAGGGTGTGTCCTCATCCTCTCTGTGACCACCTGTCCAGGTACATCATGACCAGCGAGTTCACTCTGAAGCCCACCCAGACCTTCTTTCAGGAGAACTCTCACTTTGGCCTGGAGCCCTCAAACATCATCCTGTTTGAGCAGAGGATGATTCCAGCTGTCACCTTTGATGGGAATGTCATCCTTGAGAGAAAAGGGAAGATTGCCATGGCTCCAGGTAGGTTTGGATGCAGACACATATATGAAGAAATGATTAAACTTCATGACCCTGGTATCCACTGTTTCAGATGGTAATGGAGGTCTGTACCAGGCGCTGGTGGACAACAACGTGCTGGAGGACATGAAGCAGAGAGGAGTGGAGTATGTCCATGTTTACTGTGTGGACAACATCATGGTGAAGATGGCCGATCCAGTTTTTGTTGGTTTCTGTGTGACAAAAGGAGCCGACTGTGGAGCCAAGGTGTTCATTATTTAGATGTTTTATAGTTTCTGGCCCAGTTCATCAAAAATAAATCTTCCAAGACAAATGGGTCCAATTCATATTCAGAAAATCCGAACCAGTCGTCTAGAAAGATTTAGATTAAGTTACATTTCTCCTAGTTGGAAAACCTTAAAAAACTTAATCAAACATGATCATTAATTTCAAACCTCTAATTAATTAGATTATTTTTTTTATAAACTCAGACTTCTAAATGTGAAAACCAAAACATTCCTTAACCTTAACAGCAACTTTGTTTTCCTGGGAATTAGTCTGTTAGACAGTCAAAAGTTTTCATTTCTGACCCAACTCAGTTGAATTCACCTGAGAAGGTTTTAAAAGTTCAGAGTCGACCAAATAAATGTTAAAAATCTGAGCCAGAGGATTTTTCAGAGATGTTTCCTGAGAGCTCAGATTCTCTGATGTCCAGAACAGAAACCTGCCATCAGCTTCCTGCTCATTATAATGATACAATAATATTTCATTAGATAAATGTCTAATGTGAGACTCTAACTTCCTGTCCAGACCTCAACTCAAAACGAGCATCATTGATTTTAACCACAGAGTCCTAACTGCTTCATGTTGCACCATCAGGTGGTGGAGAAGGCCCATCCAGATGAGCCGGTGGGCGTGGTTTGCAGGGTGGGAGGGGTCCCTCAGGTGGTGGAGTACAGCGAGATCAGACCGGAGATAGCCCAACTCCGAGGACCTGCAGGAGAGCTGGTCCACAACGCTGGAAACATCTGCAACCACTTCTTCACTAGGAGCTTCCTGCACGATGTGGCTGAGTAAGAAACTGGTTAGGAGAAAAGTTTCACTCAGATGCAGAATTTTAGATGGATGGATGTTCATGACTAGATTATGAGCAGATCATCTGATGACCTCTTGATCCTGGGAATTCATTTATCCTTTCAGGAAATTTAAGGAACAGCTGAAGCAACATGTTGCTCTGAAGAAAGTCCCGTTTGTGGACTCTTGTGGGAACCAGGTGAAACCAACCAAACCCAATGGGATAAAGATGGAGAAGTTTGTTTTTGACGTGTTCCCGTTCTCCAGGTATTGATTATCCTGACCAACCCTCTTCTTTGTGTTTACACGGATGATACATGATGATAATCTGGATTACCTCACTGTTTCTCCGGCTGAACTCTGATGGTCTTTCTGCAGGAACTTTGTTGCGTTTGAGGTCCTGAGGCAGGAAGAGTTTTCTCCACTAAAGAACTCTGATGGAGCGGCTGCAGACACTCCAACCACAGCCAGAAACTCTCTGTTGGCTCAACACTGTCACTGGGTGATAGCCGCTGGAGCCACCCTGCTGGACGAACATGGAAACAGCATCCAGATTCCACCCAGGTCAGAGGATGCTGACCTTACCAGTGGTGGTTCTAGTGGATGGGGCCAGTGTTTTTTCAAGGGGCCACAGAACAAAAGAATGAAACAAAAAAAAAAAAACAAGGCACTATTTCATCGTTTCATATATTAAGTGAGCCACAGAGTCACTTCACTGCAGGTTGCAGACCCCTGATCTAGCAGATGAAAACTGTGATCCTATCTCAATACGACGGAAGCTAAAATTGCAACACCCTAATTTGTAATTGATTGTTAAAGCACAACTCTAACTATAAAAAATAAGATTGGATCAAGGAAGCAATCAGTTACATTTTCTGTCCCAGCACGTATCATCATAAGAAACTGATTTAGTATTATGTTTTTAGTAAAGGGGCCAGGACCAGTTCTACAGGGCCACTGGCCCCTGTTGGCCCCTGTCTAGAACCGCCCATGGACCTTACGTTCACATAAAGTTATCATTTGAAGCTGTCAGAGTGACGCGTGATGGTGAACTGTGATCAGATCATTGGGTTTAATAACCACCGATGTTTAAAATCTGTAATTGTTTCTTGTCCAACAGATTTTTAGTAAATTTTTGTAAATATTTTTCCACCACAGCTCATCAACAGAGAACCGTCTTCCTGTACAATGTGAGATTTCTCCTCGGGTGTCGTACTTTGGAGAGGTGAGTAACAGCATTCCATTACACCTGAATAATTATTAGGAATAAATATTTTCTAACTGCTCATCCAATCAATCATGTTATATTTTCAGGGTCTGGAGCAGCTGCTGAAAGGGAAAACCATAAAAACTCCCTTTATTCTGGATGAAGCAGCGGCTAAGGAACTGCAGGCTCAGTAGACCTCATCAGATCAGAGAAGGTTCTGAAAGACAATCAGCCCAACGGAGATAACAAGCCTGTTAGATGAAGAGTCAGACCAGTGTGGTGTTGAACTGTGAGAACATCAGGCTGCCACATGTGATGATTCATTGTGATAAAACGAGTTAACCAATCAGGGATCAGCTATCAGACATAAAATGTTTTTTACACCAACAAATAAAGATTATTCAAACTGTTCTTTATATGTAACATGCACAGAAAGCCACAAGATAACACAGAATTAAGGGAAATTAACAAATAAAAATGTATTCTTTATATTGTTGACAACAAAATACAAAAAATCTTTAAGCTACCTTAACACAGCCGTGTTCAGAACAACCACCCAACATCATCAACTAGATCACCTAGGGTTTTTGATAGAAATAATATTCATTCATGACAACTGAAGTATTAGAGTAACAGAAAACCGGCAGACCCATGGTATGCATGTGGAACTGAATAACTAAGAGTTGGTAGCTGGTGTGTAGCTCAGTCAGAGAGGTCGGCCATCCTGTCAACAAATGCCGGTTCTTATTTATAAGGAGGAAGGCAGTAGATGTCTTACATCCTGGTTATAGAGTATTCCTCTCTGAAAGCCTGAGTAAAATGGGGAGTTCCAGACATCGTTCAGAAGAACAGTGGACTTTGATTAAATAGTTGATTAAGGAGGGAAACAGAAATAAGAGCAGAAAATGAGGCTGCTCAGCTAAACTGATCTCTAATGTTTTAAGATGTAAACTAAATTCAGGAAGATGTGGAAGAAAATGGAAAACTGGGCTACCATTCAAATGGATCGAAGAATAGCCAAGAGTCAGCCAATGATCAGCTGTAAAATCATTTAGGAAGATCCACAGGTAACTTCCAACAAGTAGATGTCCCTATGAAGTCAGACTGTCATCAAAAAGCCCTAGAAAGTCCCATCGACATCTGCTGATATATTTTATAAAATCAGCCAAAAAACACTGATTAAACATGCTGATTAGGGCAAGATTGTTCTTCTGGGGTCCAGAAGCTGCACACAGTTTGTCAGACTGACCAAAGGTTAGATTCAAGTCACACTACTGTGAAGCACGGTGGTGCAGGCATTATGATATGGGGATGTTTATTTTGTGTCTGATGTATTTATTGCAACCCAGGGATCAGGGAAGAGGTAACGCCCTGAAATTGGTTTTACCAAGACCATGAACCCAAACACCAGAACGTCTTGGTTCCAAACATTACGTTGCAAATATTTAAAAAAATGATAAAATCAAATGGGAAAAAAATAGAACAAAATTAAAATCTACATTTGATTCATACAATATTTATGAAAGTTTATTAAACTCGTAAGCCCTAACCCCAAAGTACTGGGGCAAGAATTTAACTTTCTTTTTTCTACTTTCATCCCCCCAAGTTCCCCACAAAGTTCTCCACAAAATGGCGTCACTACCCAGTTTCAGCTTTTCATCACACAGCTTCACAGAACCAGCATGTCTGCTGAAAGCAGAGATCTCACAGATCCAGCCAGGATTCAACCAGCAGCAAAGGAAGACCAGATTTATACCTCGCATTTGAGAAACATGAGTATTAACATAATGATTATTTAAAAATAGTTTGTATTTCTGAGAAAAAAAATTTAATATGGGCGCAAACTTCACAAAAAAACTGTCTTAATCATCACTTAGGAGTCTGAACATTTCCAACGTCTTTGTAACTCATGTTTTCCTATCTAACAACTTTGTTGTCAATTAGTCAAAGAGATGTTATAAGGAAACACTTTTTAAGAATAATGCAACTGAATCCTTTTACTAAGTTTACACTTCCATCTCCACTTTATCCTGTAACTCAGTAAATGAGCTGGTAGATAACTACAAATGTTCAGACATCCTTGATTCCAATGCTCCCATTAAGGTGTAGGTTGTTTCTGGTAAGAAGAAATCTCCGAGGAGAAATGCTGCACCAGTAAGAAGTGAAAGAAAGGAGCGCCGAAAAGCTGAACGGAGATGGCGAAAGACTGGACTCCATGTTCGCTATGACATCTATAAAGAGATACAACTGAAGAATGCAAGGTTATCTTTCTTCTCTGAAATCATCAACAACAACATTAATAATACTTGTGCTTTGTTTGCTACGGTCGACAGGTTAACAAACCCTGAGGTGTTTGTAGCATCTGAACTCCACGCTAACAAGGCCTCCAATAAATTTACTAACTTCTTTACTGAGTAAATTCTGAAGATTGGAAGAGTAGTCTGTACGTCAGTATCAGTTCCTGCACCGATGCTGTGTCCAACCAAAACAAATTTTGACAAAATGACACAATTCTACCAAATCAATGGGGGCACTGCTGAGCTTTAATGGAGTAGGACATGAGTTTGGGAGCTCCTGCGGATCTCACTCAATGTTACTTTTTTTGGTCACTTATTTTGTTTCACTGTGCATAGTTTTTGTTTCCTATTTTACTTTGTAGGCTGTTTTAATCAACTCCTCCCAGTGTGTATAATATCTGGAAAGAACTCTAAGGTTCACCATACCATTTAGACACAGTTGCGGCCTGGTCTGAGTGAGTCGCTCCCTCTGGTGGAGAGTGCAGCGTCATTTACAGGTCTGAATCTGGAGTTTCCCAAGCTCGAGTTGCTAGCCTTGCTGAGGAGAGATATTGCTGATATTTTTAAGAAGGAACTTCCAGATTCCTTGGCTGAGGTCCCATCTACTAAAAAGCTCAACCTAAAGGTTGTGAAAATGCAGTTGGAAAATGATAAAGTTGCTACTGATGCCACTAGACCAAAGCTAAAAGGTATGGTCGCGGAAATTAAGCACTCATTCTGTACGTTCTGGTGATGTCATGGTTCTGAAGGCAACTGTCGCTGTCCTCACGACCAACCTCACTAAATTAGAGGATAAGTGTGAAGATCTAGAATCCAGATCTTGACGCAATAACTTTAGGATTTTGGAAGTACCAGAGGGAGTCAGCACCTTTTCTACCACTTCTGTGGCCTCTTTACTGAAGGATGTGTTCAGCCTGGATAGATTTTATCGGACCCTTCAACCCAGACCCAGGCCTGGTGATCGCCCTCAACCCATTGTGTGCAGATTTCATTATTACAGCGACTGCGACGATATTCTGTGCCGCACCAGGGAGCTTCGTCAGATCAAAGTCAGGGATATGACCATCCAGATTTCCCTCGATCATGTCAGGTTTAACCAACCTAACAATACTTATAACAACACAAAAAGAAAAGAGAGACAAAGTATTAGTTTCTTTTACTCGCTTGGCGAGGAGAAACGGTCAAGATTTGCTCAGTTACAGATCTCGCACCGCTCTGAACAGCATCTGTCCGCCTCCTCTTTTTATTATCTTTCGGGGGTCCCTAGTTTACAAAAACATTGTTCTCTAAAGGATGGAGGAAAACAACAGCTGCATCGTAAACAGGTCATAAACAGCTTTATACATTAACAACACATTTCCCACAGTCTCCTACAACTTGTAGGGTCAGTTGTGCCTTCATCTTTATGACCTCCTTCATCTTTATGACCTCCTCAACTGGACTGCTTCCTTCTCTGCTAGTTCAGCTCCATTTATTATCCTGCAGACAAACTCATCACATCCTTTCTCACACATACATTATGAAAAGTTATATAATCAAATAGTCAAGTTAATAAATAGGAGAAACTATAAGACAAATCTTTATTCAATTATTCCAACAGATCACACAACCAAAATAGCTCGCACTCGGGTTGCTTTTAATGAGGTCAGGCGTCTGCTTTGGGGCATTGATTGTGCACGCTGTGGTCATTTTCATCCAGCACGACTTCAAATCTTCTACAACCACATCGAGAAGGAGTTTGTTTCAGCTAAGGAGGCTGAAGCCTATGTTAAGACTTTGATCACTGATGTCTGGCTAGAGGTGTAGCAATTTTGTTTAAAAATAGGTTCAGTTCTCCCCATCCAATATTATCGCAGAGACAAATAGCAGATATCTCATTGTTTTGCCTCATACGTACGATGAACAAAAACGTAGACAGGATTCACTATATTCACAACAATGTGAAAAAACTAGGAAATTGGACACAAAGCGGGTTTGAAACTGTCCATAACAGATTGGCTTCAACTTCCCTGATGACATTCCAGAATAGAATTGCTTTGGACATGTTGTTAGCTGAAAAAGGAGACGTTTGTGCTATTTTTGGAGAAAAATGTTGCACATTTATACCTAACAACACTGATGCTGGCTGATGACAGCCTCACTAAAGCCATAGAAGGTTTGAGATCTTTAAATGGCAAAATGAAGGAGGATTCTGGAGTAGACGCCTCGATGTGGGACTCCTGGCTGGATGTGTTTGGGAACTATAACATTTTAGTATCATCAGTAATAATTTCCTTTGCAGTGTTTGCTGCAATTTTGACATTGTGTGGATGCTGTTGTATTCCCTGCCTTCGTTCTCTTCTTAACCGTCTCATCACCACAGCTATTTCTCCTATGGAAGATAGAGTTACACAACTCTATCTGTTATTTAAACATCAGGATGATGAAGATGATGAGGATTGGACTGACCAATTTTCTGACCTGTACCCAGATCCATTTCTATATGATTCTGTGATTTAAATGTCAGTAAGTACCTCTGAGTATAATTGTCTTTGTACTCATGAAAATAATCTTACAGTTAAAATAATCTAAAAGAAGTGGCTGTTAAGTGATATGAGAATATGAGCAAATATTTCTATAAACAGGGAGAAAATGTTGGAATAATTGAATATAGATTTATCTTATATTTTCTCCTATTCTTTAACTTGACTATTTGATTTTATAACCTTTCATGATGTTTGTGTGAGTAAAGGATGTGATGAGTTTGTCTGCAGGCAAAGGTCATAAATAGAGCTGAGAAGGAAGCAGTCCAGTTGAGGAGGTCATAAAAGATGAAGGCTGATTGTGCTGAACAGAAGAGACACTGATCTTAAAATGATGGAGAGACTGTGGAAGTGTGTTGTTAAAAGATTATGGTGTTTATGACCTGTTTACGATGCAGCTGTTTTTCCCATCCTTAGAAAGTAACGTTCTTTGTAACTAGGGACCATCCTAAAGATAATAAAAAGAGAGGGTTGGACAGATGGTTTTCAGAGCGGTAGGAGATTTGTAACTGAAAGCACATCACTATCTGTTCTCCTCGCTGCGAGTGAAATAACTAATTCTTTGTCTTTCTCTTCTTTTTGTGATGTTATAAGTATTTTAGGTTGTTTAAACCTGACAGCTACTTAGGCAAAATTTGAGATGTTCTGACTCAGTCTGGTTTCTTCTGTGTAAGCAGTAACTTGAGACTTGGTTAAACTTCACAGTTAAGCTCAATGTCCAGACAGTTTGCTGCACATCTGTATCCAGAGGTTGTGTTTTGTGTAAGACCACAATTTGAAACTCAATTAACTTTGCATTTAATTTTAGTATCTGACCTAAGATGTTGATGCATGTACAGGTCCTTCTCAAAATATTAGCATATTGTGATAAAGTTCATTATTTTCCATAATGTAATGATGAAAATTTAACATTCATATATTTTAGATTCATTGCACACTAACTGAAATATTTCAGGTCTTTTATTGTCTTAATACGGATGATTTTGGCATACAGCTCATGAAAACCCAAAATTCCTATCTCACAAAATTAGCATATTTCATCCGACCAATAAAAGAAAAGTGTTTTTAATACAAAAAACGTCAACCTTCAAATAATCATGTACAGTTATGCACTCAATACTTGGTCGGGAATCCTTTGGCAGAAATGACTGCTTCAATGCGGCGTGGCATGGAGGCAATCAGCCTGTGACACTGCTGAGGTCTTATGGAGGCCCAGGATGCTTCGATAGCGGCCTTTAGCTCATCCAGAGTGTTGGGTCTTGAGTCTCTCAACGTTCTCTTCACAATATCCCACAGATTCTCTATGGGGTTCAGGTCAGGAGAGTTGGCAGGCCAATTGAGCACAGTGATACCATGGTCAGTAAACCATTTACCAGTGGTTTTGGCACTGTGAGCAGGTGCCAGGTCGTGCTGAAAAATGAAATCTTCATCTCCATAAAGCTTTTCAGCAGATGGAAGCATGAAGTGCTCCAAAATCTCCTGATAGCTAGCTGCATTGACCCTGCCCTTGATAAAACACAGTGGACCAACACCAGCAGCTGACACGGCACCCCAGACCATCACTGACTGTGGGTACTTGACACTGGACTTCTGGCATTTTGGCATTTCCTTCTCCCCAGTCTTCCTCCAGACTCTGGCACCTTGATTTCTGAATGACATGCAGAATTTGCTTTCATCTGAAAAAAGTACTTTGGACCACTGAGCAACAGTCCAGTGCTGCTTCTCTGTAGCCCAGGTCAGGCGCTTCTGCCGCTGTTTCTGGTTCAAAAGTGGCTTGACCTGGGGAATGCGGCACCTGTAGCCCATTTCCTGCACACGCCTGTGCACGGTGGCTCTGGATGTTTCTACTCCAGACTCAGTCCACTGCTTCCGCTGGTCCCCCAAGGTCTGGAATCGGACCTTCTCCACAATCTTCCTCAGGGTCCGGTCACCTCTTCTCGTTGTGCAGCGTTTTCTGCCACACTTTTTCCTTCCCACAGACTTCCCACTGAGGTGCCTTGATACAGCACTCTGGGAACAGCCTATTCGTTCAGAAATGTCTTTCTGTGTCTTACCCTCTTGCTTGAGGGTGTCAATAGTGGCCTTCTGGACAGCAGTCAGGTCGGCAGTCTTACCCATGATTGGGGTTTTGAGTGATGAACCAGGCTGGGAGTTTTAAAGGCCTCAGGAATCTTTTGCAGGTGTTTAGAGTTAACTCGTTGATTCAGATGATTAGGTTCATAGCTCGTTTAGAGACCCTTTTAATGATATGCTAATTTTGTGAGATAGGAATTTTGGGTTTTCATGAGCTGTATGCCAAAATCATCCGTATTAAGACAATAAAAGACCTGAAATATTTCAGTTAGTGTGCAATGAATCTAAAATATATGAATGTTACATTTTCATCATTACATTATGGAAAATAATGAACTTTATCACAATATGCTAATATTTTGAGAAGGACCTGTATAGTCAAAGATACATAAATAGCTGGACATACATTTGCTTGATGTGTGTTGTTGTTGTTGTTGTTGCTTTTAGTAATCTCTTAACTTTGTTTTTTGGTGTCTGCCAGAATGATGGAGTCACAATCCATTATGAACTCTGCATACACAGAATTGCAAAAGGTTGTTGTCGCTGATCTCATCCATTTATCTCCATATTAAATCAGTTTGACCTTGCCGCATGTGATGAGAGGATTCAGGAGTTGGTTAACTTCATTAAGAGATGCCTTGATTTTAGATGTTCTTTGTCAGCTTACCTTGTATCAGCAGAAAGCACAACTGGGAGCTCAAAGATATTTTCAGTTACAGACTTATCATCAGATGACCCTTCAAAGAGAGAATGCTGTGAAGCTTGAGCTCTCAAAAGCTGAGGAGAGGATGGAGAAAGCTGAAGCAAAGTTAAAGGACCTGAAAGCAGATGAGCTCAAGAGAGCTTCATCCCAAAAGGGGGAACAGACCCCCACCTCTCAGGTACCTGATTTGCATTTTCACTCAGCAGCTGCAGCAGCCACAGCAGGAGGCAGACTCAGACAACAGGCATCCAGTGCTTACAGCGTCTCTCCTTCCTAAACTTAGTCAAAGTGTTCAGCTTACTTCCACAGACCCTGCATTGAACAACCACCAAGATGACCGAGTGCCGGACTCAGCATGTGCAAGTGGTCCAATTGGGTGGAAGGAGCAGCCTTCCAAACTGATCTCTGACTCTTACTTTGAGGGATGTTATGCTCCAGGTCTTGAAGAAGACCACACTGTTTCTTCACAACCTCCACGTTAGCTTGCAGTATGGCGTGACCATGCATTGCATAACAGAGAATCTCTCCATGCAGGAGATTCTCTGTGATGCTCACCTTGTGTGGAAATCGTGTCCATTCAGAAAGAGAAGGAAAAAGCAAAGTTAGAGTGTTGAACATTCAAACTGAGAAAAGGCCTAAGAAGAAGAACAAAGTCAGTTCCCAAGTGTTGCAACAGAACCAGGGGTTGGTAACTGGCGTCAGCCAAAACCCGAGCCACCAGTTAAAAGACAAACACCTTTTCACAGTGCAACATCGAAGTGTAATCTGTCCAGGGTGAACCCCGCCTCTCGCCCATAGACTGCTAGAGATAGGCACCAGCACCCACGTGACCCACTATGGAATAAGCGGTATAGGAGACGAATGTTTTTCTTTTGTTTTTAATTAACATTTTATTAATGTAGTTTCTGCCCAAACCTGCCTCGCACCTGTCCAAACACTAACCTCTGAACCAAATTGAACTGTTGAACTTTGTCTGCCTACAGGAACACAGTGACTCTTTTCATATGGTTGAGGACAGATGGAGCTCCAAAGACTTTATTTAAAGGGTGATTTTAAACACAGAAGATCTGCCATAATGCGCCGTCTACGCTTATGAATTTCAACCCTTTTATTAGTGGTGTTTTAAAGGTATGTGATTAATTCTGGTAACTTCTTTTATTAGCTCCAACCTCTAATGGCTAAGAACATTTGCCCACTTTATGAGTCAGCTGAAGATCATTTACCCAGAAAGGTTGTTCGTTTACAGTCTAGAAATAATATTTCCCTAAATATTATTTTATTAAACATGATAACTAATTAAACACCACTAAAGATCATTTACCCAGAAAGGTTGATGGTCCTCATTCAAAATATTTTCTTAAATATTATTGTACTAGACAAAGCTGGCTAACTAAACACCATTGAGAGTCAGTCATCTACATAATTCTTTAAAACATTATTTTATTAAAATAATATTTTGTCTGATGTTGCAGTGTGATTGGTTACTTAAATGTATCAATTATTACCTCAGTAGTTCTAAGACTAACATAACTTCATTTCCAGATTCTTCCAGATAATCCTTGGTTTTCAAACATAAATAAAATTGCATGTTAATGTCGCATCACTTTTATGGTCATGGTTTGCAACCACCTTTGATTCACTTGTTTATATTGTACATTGCCCTTTAGTCAAGACAAGTCAAGTTTATTCATAAAGCGCTTTTCAGCAACAAGGCACTCAAAGCACTTTACATGAGGAAAAACATTACAAGGATACAGAAAATCAAACACAGAAAAACAAATCAAATGACATTAATAATCCTTGGGAGTTTACTGGTAAGAGCTGATTATAATCCAATCTTTCTAATAAAGGTAATTAGCTCATTAAGTCCTCTGTGGTAAGGAATTTATCCTGTGCTAGAAGAAAGTCCAAGCTTTCAAATACTAATAATGTTTGGCTTTCACTGGTATGAAATAGTTGTAATACAATCCTTCTAAGAAATCTAAAAATCTCTGAAAAGTAATGAAATCACACATTTAGATAAAGTAAGATAGGAGGGGGGAAAAAATCATATTTCAGGCTCTATTTTTAGCAGAATAGAGCCTGAAATTGTACAAAAAACCTCAGCAGGTGTAAGCAACACACACATAAGTAAAGATTCAGCAAGGGTACGGTGGAATTTTGAGGGTGTGAATATATATAAGTGTGTTTGCAAGAATTAGACTGTCAACACTGATAGAAGCACCATTGTCCTTGAGAAGAGAGGTGGAAGTTTTATCAATCATAGTCCTATCAGCACACAGCTGGTAGGGGAGTGCTGGGGAAGAGCGTCGTGTTTATATAACATCCAGGAGATATTTTATCGACAGCCAGTTAGCAGAAGTTGCCAAGGCCACATTGGGGCACCAGATTTATTTCAAATCAGTTTATTTATATAGTGCCAATTCACAACACATGTTGTCTCAAGAAACTTCATAAAAGTCAGGTAAATACATTCCAATTAATCGTAACCATTGAACAGTTCAGTCAGATTCAGTTATTTATTCAAATTGGATAAAAAGTTTTTCTATCTAAGGAAACCCAGCAGATTGCATCCAGTCAGTGACTTGCAGCATTCACTCCTCCTGGATGAGCATGTAGAGACAGTGGACAGTCACTGGTGTTGACTTTGCAGCAATCCCTCATACTGAGCATGCATGTAGCGACAGTGGAGAGGAAAAACTCCCTTTTAACAGGAAGAAACCTCCAGCAGAACCAGAACCAGGCTCAGTGTGAGCGGCCATCTGCCACGACCGACTGGGGGTTTGAGAGAACAGAGCAGAGACACAAAGAGAAACAAAGAAGCACTGATCCAGGAGTACTTTCTATGGGAAGGAAAAGTAAATGTTAATGGATGTAGCTCCTTTAGTCGTTTCATCTAGAAAGAAAGAACAGATAAACTCTGAGCCAGTTTTCAAGGTTAGAGTCTGAAAGAGAGCACATAGAGTTAGTTACAGTAGAAGCTCAGTCAGTAGCCATGTCTAGGAGAGAGAAAGGGTTAAATACTGAAAGACAGGGCTATGTGGATCATCTGTAGAAGGTGAGCATTAAGTTGTTGCCAGCAGAAGCTCGGACGATGCCCCTCTCCAGAAAGGTGTTACAGGTAGACACAGAGTCAGGCCAGGTGTAGCTTCTAGGAAGAGAAAAGAGAGAACAAAGTTAAAAGCTGAAATAACAGAAAATAATGCAAAATTGGAGAGTAGTGTGAGAATGTAGCGAAGAGGTTGAAAGTGGTCATTATGTCCTCCAGCAGCCTAAGCCTATAGCAGCATAACTACAGAGATAGTTTCAGTTCAGATTATTTAGTCAAATGGCGCTTATTTACAACAATGTCGTCTCAAGGAACCCCACAAAGGGTCCCACTGATGGTCATTGTTATACTAAAAACCACAAGGATTGGGATACGTCTCTCTGTCAGACTGATTATAATCATTGGAAAAGAGAAGGGGTCATACAGGTACCAGAAATGGAGGGTGTGTTTGCACCTCAACCATAACTGAGCCGGTTTAGGCTAAACCTAAGTCCCCCTTACTCCATCCAACAGGGAGGAAGGCTCTAACTATAAGCTTTATCAAAAAGGAAAGTTTTAAGCCTAGCCTTAAAAGTAGACAGGGTGTCTGCCTCACGGACTAAAACTGGGAGCTGGTTCCACAGGAGAGGAGCCTGATAACTAAAGGATCTGCCTCCCATTCTACTTCTAGAGACTCTAGGAACCACCAGTAAACCTGCAGTCTGAGAACAAAGTGCTCTGTTAGGAACATATGGACCAATCAGATCTCTGATGTATGATGGAGCTAGATCATTAAGGGCTTTATATGTGAGGAGGATAATTTTAAATTCTATTCTGGATTTAACAGGGAGCCAATGAAGGGAAGCTAAAATAGGAGAAATATGATCTCTCTTTTTAATTTTCATCAGAACTCTTGCTGCAGCATTTTGAATCAGCTGAAGGCTTTTAACCGCATTTTGTGGAAATCCTGATAGTAAAGAATTACAATAGTCCAGCCTTGAAGTAACAAATGCATGAATTAGTTTTTCAGCGTCACTCCTGGACAGGATATTTCTAATTTTGGCAATGTTCTGGAGGTGAAAGAAGGAAATCCTAGAAACCTGTTTAATATGGGATTTAAATGACATGTCCTGGTCAAAAATAACACCAAGGTTTTTTACTTTATTACCGGAGGTCAATTTAATGCCATCCAGGTTAAGTGATTGACTAAGCAGTTTCTCTTTTAAAGACTCCGTTCCAAAGACGACAACTTCTGTCTTGTCTCATTTCCCCTCGGGGATCAATAAAGTATCTTTTAATTGAATTGAGAAGCAAAAAATATAAAGTCATCCAAGTTTTTATATCTTCAAGACATGCTTGTAGTCTATCTAACTGGTTGGGTTCATCAGGATTTATGGATAAGTAAAGCTGACTATCATCGGCGTAACAGTGAAAATTTATTCTATGCTGCCTGATAATTTGACCTATTGGAAGCATATATATAGTAAAGAGAATTGGCTCAAGTACTGAACCCTGTGGTACTCCACAATTAACCCTGGAGTTTAAAGATGATTTATCATTTACATGAACAAACTAGAATCTGTCAGACAAATAAGATTTAAACCAGCCTAGCGCTGTTCCCCTGATCCCTACAGCATATTCCAGCCTTTCTAAGAGAATATTATGGTCGACTGGATAAAATGCAGCACTGAGATCTAACAGAACCAGAACAGACACAAGTCCATTATCTGAGGCCATAAGAATATCATTCGTGACTTTCAGCAGAGCTGTTTCAGTGCTATGATGAGCTCTGAAACCTGACTGAAACTCTTCAATCAGGTCATTGCTGTGTAAATGCTCACACATTTGATTAGCAACTATTTTCTCAAGAATTTTAGATAAGAATGGAAGATTGGATATAGGTCTTTAATTTTTCAAGTCATCTCGATCAAGCGAAGGTTTCTTAAGTAAAGGTTTAATTACAGCTAACTTAAAAGCTTGTGGTTCTGATCCATTTACTAAAAATAGATTAATCATATCTAAAATGGGTCTGGTAATCAGAGGGAACACTTCCTTAAATAATTTGGTTGGGATTGGGTCTAACATACAAGTTGAAGGTTTAGATGAAGCTAATATTTCCGATAACTCAGGAAGCTCCACAGGATCAAAACAGTCCAAACACAGATCAGGTTCTGCAGTTATTTCCAATGTTGTCTCACTTGCTGAGGATGAAGTAATCATCTTCAGGAGTATGTCAAAGATTTTCTTTTTAATAGAATCAATTTTATTTAAGAAGAATCCCTTAAAGTCATGACTGCTAAGAGCTAAGGGAATGGATGGTTCAACAGAGCTATGACTCTGTGTAAGTTTAGCAACTGTACTAAAGAGAAACCTTGGATTATTCTTGTTCTCTTCTATTAATGATGAGAAATAAACTGTTCTAGCTTGGCGAAGTGTCTTTTTATACAACAGTAGGCTATTTTTCCAGATTAAGTAGGAATCCTCTAGGTGTGTAGAGCGCCATTTTCTCTCCAATTTTCTAACATTGTGCTTTAAAGTATGCAGCTCTGAATTAAACCAAGGAGCTAGCCTCCTATTAATGATTACCTTCTTTTTCAAGGGGGCTGCATTGTCTAATGCATCACGCAATGATGAAGAAACACTATGAACAAGATAATCAATTTGTGAAGGGGCAGAAACAGAATTATTGCCCTCCATTGTGCTTTTCTGTGATAATGAGGAAATTAAAAGTGGAAAAGATTCTTTAAAGGTTGTTACAGCATCGTCTGATAATGATCTACTATAATGAAATTTTCTTTCAGGTGTGGAGTACTTGGTTAAATTAAACTCAAAGGTTATTAAGAAATGGTCAGACAGGACAGGGTTATGAGAGAATATTATGTCTTTACACTCAATGCCATATGTCAGCACAAGGTCCAGAGAATGAAGACAAAGGTGGGTAGGTTTGTTAATGTTTTGAGCAAAGCCAATTGAGTCTAAGATAGCATTAAACACTATATTTAGGCTATCACTTTCAGCGTCTACATGAATGTTAAAATCCCCCACTATAATAACTTTATCTGTATTTAACACTAAATCAGATAAAAGGTCTGAAAACTGATCTAAAAATTTTTCCAGGACTCCGCCGTCCTACTTTTACCTGTTAGGTTCTAGGATACACAGTGTTTTATTTCACGCAATGACCCACAGTCATTCGTCACACTTTTTAATCCAAACTCAACTCACCGCTTGTCTTTCCCCTCTCTCTCGGAGTTCCGTCAGCCATCAGACCCCAGCGGGCGGGCCGAGGTCCAATCCCGGAAAGGGTCTGAGTGTCTCCCTGATGAAGACTGCTGTGCGCACGGTCTTTACTGGATTCCACCAACCCGCTGGAATCCTCAGGCGTAATTGGATTCCGGCTCGAAGGACCAGCAAATGTAAGGTTCAAACAACCTAAAATACTTATAACATCACAAAAAGAAGAGAAAGACAAATAATTTGTTTCTTACTCGCTGCGAGGAGAACGGACAGAGATGTGCTTCAGTTACAAATCTCCTACCGCTCTGAAACACATCTCTCCAAATCCTCTCTTTTTATTATCTTTAGGGAGTTCCCTAGTTGCAATAAACGTTGCTGCTCTGAATGGTAGAAAAAACAGCAGCAACGTAACATAGGTCATATACATCATTATCTTGTACCAACACACTTGCACAGTCTCCATAATCTTAAGATCTGTGCGTCTTTTGTTCAGCACAATCAGCCACTATCTTTATGATGTCTTCAAATGTGACTGCATCCTTCACCGCTCCACCTTTCCTCCTAGCCTGCAAACAACTCATCACATCTTTACTTACACATACAACATGAAAGGTTATAAAGGTCAAATAGTAAAGTTAATAGGAAAGGAAAAATATAAGATAAATCTATATACAATTATTCCAACAATTTTGTCAATAGCCAGTTAGCAGAAGTTGCCAAGGCCACACTGGGGCGCCAGATTTAGAAAAACAATAAATGTTGTGGTTCAGGCAGTTGTGAATTTCCAACCACCTTAAGAGTTTTACTGGTATGTCTCAATTGTGAATCCAAATAGCCAAATGTCTGGAACAACCGCCTACGTTTTGCGAATCACTTGATAAGCCAGGTAACCACCAACTCCAAAAAGCAGAAATCCTGTTATCAAAAGTCCAAATATGTACACATTTTCTATGTCTGCGACCGACATCGTAGTCAGGCACACAATCTTCCACTGCTGCCAAGAATCCATTGTGTTTCCAAAGAAGAACGTCCCGTCTGGGGTCTCCTTTACCCTGTCTTGCTGTCGAACAAATTTGATCAATTACGTTGAGAGAACAGCTGACCAAATCCATAATTTACAAGTTTGGAGGATATGTAAAGTGAGGCTCTGAGAAAAATACAGACAAAAAGCAGAAGCAGGGATCAGCAGGGAGGGAGGGAGAGAAAACATGTGTGTCTTCCACCGAGAGCAAGAGAGAAATGTCTTCCTTATTCTTTCATTTTGCTTGGTGGTTTAGTTGGGTTGTTTTAGCATAGCAAAGATTGAAATATGAAATATGTTGATTGAAATATGTTTGACTGAGTTGACTTATTTTTGTAAATAAATTATTGTATTTTTAAGAAATTGTGTGGTTTTGATATTCAACGATGCCAGAGCTAGGCTCATCCCTTTCAATTTTGTCTTAATACCACCGCCTTAGTTGGCTGGTATCCACAGGACAACCCTTAACAGACCGAATTATTATTTAATAAAATATTAAAGTATTAATATTAAATGATAAATAATATATTCATATTCAAATCACAACACATTCCAAATGATTCATTTTAGTTAAATATTTACAGGAATTAAAAGAAAAACACAATTTTCAATAGTTCTCTATAAAACTAGGGATAGTTAACATGTACTTAAAATTATCACAATATGTTCGGTATTTGTTGCAACAACGATAAATGTAACAATAAGTGTTTAAATTTCAGCAGGACTCAGTTCTCCGAACTAACACAAATGAACCCATTATAAAACACACCAGTTTAATTAAGTAGTGCAGTTAATGTTAGAAAGGTAAAAATAACTGCATTCAATCATATTTTTATTATTTGCATATTTATTTATGCTTTCATTGGAACCGACAGTGGAAGAAAATATTAAAAGTCCCAACATACTGTTAATTTATCAGGAGTGCAAACATAATCAGTTGGAGTTTATCATTCACACAATGAATCCTAATTCTTATGATAAATCATATTAACCCATTCCTACTAAATCAGCTGTTTGAAGCTGTTTCTTAGTAAAGACAGAAATGTCTGCTGGAAAACATTTGTTGGTTTCAGCTGCAGTCTCTTCTCTCTGATGTTGTATATATTGTATTTCGGTTGTATATCTATGATTAAAATATTTCTTTAACAAACTCAGTATATTAGCTTAAACAATCATTAAATCCTTTCCTTTACCAGGATCAGATGGGAGGTTATTTTATTGAAACTGAACTAAAGTTAATCAAGAAGAGGCTTTAGAGGAGCTGATGCACCTAATGAAGCTTTCTTCTTCATCCTGTCATGGATGTGTTGGTTCTTCTGGTTCTTACATGGTTCCGATTGTTCTGCCCCACATGTACTGGAGGGCTAACTTGGTTCCTTCGTCCATTCGGCTTCTCATCTCCTCCAATCTCTGGACCTTCTTCATGTCTCCTGTTTCCTTCATCTTCTCAATCAAGAAATCCAGGTGAACAAAAGTGGACACAGAATCCACTTTGAGGGCGATCTCCTCCAGGGTGATAACATGTTGGTAGGACTCATTAACCAGCTGGATCTTCTCTGCTTTCAGGTTCTGGATTTTATTTGCAAGACTTTTTAAAATATTAAACTTGATGTCAGGGTCAACCTTCTCCACCTGCTTCTCTTTTTTAACTTCTACAGTCTTCTTAGCCTTCTTGGTTTTTATGACATATCTCCAGTTTTCCTTCACATGAGCTGATGCAGGACATTTCTTTGTGCAGACTGTGCAGCGGCCTTTTTTGATGACCTCACAATGTTGAGGACTGGAACTGATAGTACAGCCAGGATAGTGGCAGTTCTCCTCACAGATGGTGCAGACCATTGCTTTTTCAAAGAAACCACGGCCGAAAAGCTTTTTGCTTTTAAGAAGCTCCTTTTCTTTGTAGACAACATCAACTTCTACAGTGACCGTCTCAGATTTCTTCATGTCTTCTACTTGTTTGACCAGAGCGTCGTGAGTTTGTTTGAGTTCCTGTTGTTTCTGCTCAGTTAACAGGATTCTCTCGTGCAGGTTCTGGATGCAGGCCGCCAGGCTGATGCGTTCATTTAGGACGTCTGTTGTTGTTATCAGTTTTTGAGATGATTTCTTCTCCAAGAAGGCTGTAAAGGCTTTCATTCCTTTCTCAGAAATTTCCGTAGCAATTTTTAGGAATTCAATGTCCTCTGATCGATCATCAGTTTGGGAATTATCAAAAAGGAAGTAAATAGGTTGATTCTTTTCATTTTTGGCACATTTTATGTTTGTAGCTGCAAGAGCTTGAAGAACATTTTTGGGTGTTCTTCCATCTGAGTGAGTAACGAGAGCCACGATGCTTTTCTCCAGGTTTTTCCCAAACAGAGACATGACTGAGTTGAAGACATATGAAAGGCGATCATTGACTCGATTATCTGTGGCCTTCACCACCAGACCCCCGGCATGAATCTCATTAATTCCATCATCTGATCGAAACAAGTCAAACAATCTTTGACTGACAATAAGATCACGTTCAATCCCTCTGGTGTCTCCAAATCCAGGCGTGTCGATGATGGTCAGGGAGAAAGGCAAAGTTTGATCTTCAAACCCAAAGACCTCGTACACAATCACATCTGAAGTCTGGCTTTCAGTCTGCCCTTTCTTCTCGTCTTTTACGATCTGAAACCAGACTTCATCCTCAAACTTCACTCCCATAGCGTGGTTGACCAGACTGTTGATGACGGTAGACTTTCCTGCTCCTGTTTCACCCACCAGCAACACAGTTCTGTTGGCCTTGTTCAAGTTTTTCTTTCCAAGCGTTAGTCTTGTCAGAGGTCCTAAGTCCTCTTTTTTTGTCTGTAGTTGGTACACAGCTGGAGGTCCTGAATGGATCAGGAGACTTTTAGAGATGATGTTCTTGAATTTAGATGAGACATTCCTGTAGGAAAAATTTAAATTTTACTAGTTTCAATTCATTTCTCCTGTTAATCTTTCTATATTAGGTATATTGTAAGGGCTAGATTGAAATATTTAAATTAAGCCATAATCTTTATTATATTTATCATTGAATGATTGTGTAAAAATAATAATACTCTTAACACTAGAACTCGCAGGGCCATCAATTTGACGGTTTTGAAAGTTTGACATGCCATAACCCTGGTTTATTAAAACTCTTATCTTCCTGGCATCCTGACTTTTTCTAAACCTCTGTCTTGTGTGTTCCTATGTCTCTGTTTTAAAAAAATAACAAAGTAAATAAAAGATCTAAGTATTTCTACCTCTAACTACCACAGCCGCTATTTTGACGGCCCTATTATTTACATTAATATTTTTAACGCAGTCTGAGAAGGAAATTGTTGGCGTCCTACAAATGGCTTCTAGAAGGATATTTTCTACTCAAGAGGCATTGGAAATGCTTCAAAAATTACATGATTGTGATTCTGGGATCGAGAGGGATTCTGACGATTCTTGGTCGGCATTCAGTTCCAGCGACAGCGGGTCAGAGAGTGAACCTCCTCCGGCTAAATAAACATGAGTCGTCCCATTCAAGGTAGCAAAAGACTAGCCTATGTAATGATTTTATCATTTTAGGCTATAGTTTACAGATTGGTAAACTAATAATATATAAACTATAGAAACAGTGCCACAATCAGCGCAGGTTCAGAGACAGGGAGACGAGCCAGTGCCCAGTGCCCAGCTATAAACCCAGCAAACCAGCTCACTGGCAGGAGAGAAACTAAAAAACAAGGTACTGATAATGGACAAAGAAACAATAAGTTAGGTCATAGATATAGTAGCCCAGTAACAACAATCTATTTTGCGCTTTACAGCGTTTTCATCGCAAGACGAGCGCACAGCTGGGAAGGAGGAGGAGATTGGAAAGGATGGTGCTGTGTGGACAGTGGTAGGGGAGGGAGAAAGTAGAGGGAGGCGTCAGAGCCAGAACGCTTTGACAGAGCGCCAGATCCAAGATGCCCAGATCGCGTTCCTCTGGTTTCTGGACGCCGAAATGCTCATCCACGTTCAGTGCTGCAGGTTGGCTGAGGCCCGCAGAGTTTTAGGAGATGATTCCTCCTCAGACTCGAGTGTGGATGAGCTGAAGGCAGTTTTAGCACTAGTTTATGTCCGCGAAGTGAAAGGGGGGCGTAACATGGAGCTGTCCAGCTTTTGGTCAGATTAGTAATGTCAGGATCTGTGCTTTGTCTGTTTGTTTGGTGCTGTTACTGTGCTTAGCCCCTAGATGGCGTGGAACCTGGAGGAGAGGTGACAGATGTTCATCATTCCCTTGATTACCTGCTGAGGAGTATATTAGGTGGAGGCTGCCAGCAACTCACTGCCAGAGTGTTGTCCCTTAGTGGTGCAGCTCAAGCCACATTACCTTGTCTTGTTCCTTGCCTTGACTTTTAGTAATTTGAATTTGTTACCTTGCAGGATTACCAGAACCTGACCTTGCCTTTTCGTGTGGAACTCTGCCTGGATTAACCACTTCTGGAAAGAAGCTATCTAGCTCCATGAACAAAGACTCTAGCCTCTCATTACTACATTGGACCACACCAGTTGGCAGCCTCCTGAATTCTTCGCTCCTTGTATACCATTCAAGAACCCTGTCCACCCTCCTCCTTCCACCGCGCCAACTTCTGAAAACCCTGGACCATCTTATCATCCTGGCACACCATTATCCACCATCATCTGCCTCACAGGTAAACAACTATTTGGTCTCTCCGCTCCCCACCCTCTGCCGGATCATTCTATCAACCCAGTAAGGCTGAATTATTATTCTTTGGTTTTGACCTTGAGTATTCCCTGCATACCATTCTGTTTATTTTTATAGTTGATTTCCCGGTTCCAGTTCCCCTGCCCATTTCACTACACTGTAAATAAACACTTTACCGTAAAACTCTGTCTACTGAATTGCTTTCTGCATGTGGGTCAAATCCGTAAAAAAAAAACAATATGACAAGTAAAGCTTTTTTTTAAAAATGTACCCACTACTCTGTATTTTTCCAGTACTATTTATAAATAATAATAAAACTGAATAGGTTTTGATCAAATACTATTATTAAATCTTGTCAAAACCACAATTTAATAGCGTGCAGGAAAACCTTTGGCATTCTGACCAATATAGTGCGATGACCTCATCACCGCCCTCTCATCCAGAATGCTCGCCGTCAAATTGATGGGCTTGGGAGTTCTAGTGTTAACACGTAGCACATACAAGGGTTGGACAATGAAATTGAAACAGCTGTCATTTTAGTGTGGGAGGTTTCATGGCTAAATTGGACCAGCCTGGTAGCCAGTCTTCATTGATTGCACATTGCACCAGTAAGAGCAGAGTGTGAAGGTTCAATTAACAAGGTAAGAGCACAGTTTTGCTCAAAATATTGAAATGCACACAACATTATGGGTGACATACCAGAGTTTAAAAGAGGACAAATTGTTGGTGCACGTCTTGCTGGCGCATCTGTGACCAAGACAGCAAGTCTTTGTGATGTATCAAGAGCCGCGGTATCCAAGGTAATGTCAGCATACCACCAAGAAGGACGAACCACATCCAACAGGATTAATTGTGGACGCAAGAGGAAGCTGTCTGAAAGGGATGTTCGGGTGCTAACCTGGATTGTTTCCAAAAAACATAAAACCACGGCTGCCCAAATCACGGCAGAATTAAATGTGCACCTCAACTCTCCTGTTTCCACCAGAACTGTCCGTCGGGAGCTCCACAGGGTCAATATACACCGCCTGGCTGCTATAACCAAACCTTTGGTCACTCATGCCAATGCCAAACGTCGGTTTCAATGGTGCAAGGAGCGCAAATCTTGGGCTGTGGACAATGTGAAACATGTATTGTTCTCTGATGAGTCCACCTTTACTGTTTTCCCCACATCCGGGAGAGTTACGGTGTGGAGAAGCCCCAAAGAAGCGTACCACCCAGACTGTTGCATGCCCAGAGTGAAGCATGGGGGTGGATCAGTGATGGTTTAGGCTGTCATATCATGACATTCCCTTGGCCCAATACTTGTGCTAGATGGGCGCGTCACTGCCAAGGACTACCGAACCATTCTTGAGGACCATGTGCATCCAGTGGTTCAAACATTGTATCCTGAAGGCGGTGCCGTGTATCAGGATGACAATGCACCAATACACACAGCAAGACTGGTGAAAGATTGGTTTGATGAACATGAAAGTTAAGTTGAACATCTCCCATGGCCTGCACAGTCACCAGATCTAAATATTATTGAGTCACTTTGGGGTGTTTTGGAGGAGCGAGTCAGGAAACGTTTTTCTCCACCAGTATCACGTAGTGACCTAGCCACTATCCTGCAAGAAAAATGGCTTAAAATCCCTCTGACCACTGTGCAGGACTTGTATATGTCATTCCCAAGACGAATTGACACTGTATTGGCCGCAAAAGGAGGCCCTACACCATACTAATAAATTATTGTGGTCTAAAACCAGGTGTTTCAGTTTCATTGTGCAACCCCTGTATCCTTATGCACTGTTTTTTTCCCTCTGCTTTCAGAGAAGGGGCCCTGATCAGTTTTAAAGTCACTCATAAAGGAAGACAGCAAATAGTTGCTCTTACATGGTTCTGCACAGTATTGCGGTTGATTACACCATGTCTGCATGTTATTGCTGTTTATTATACTCTTTCTGCTTGCTCTTTGTTGGGTGACCGTTTAGAGTGTTTGCAGATACGCAATACTTGCCACTCACAACTTCATCCCTTCCTCAAAGGTAGCCCAACCACCTGCACCCCTTTTCCTAGAGGATTCACCAATTAAACCCGTCTTTTTCATATTGTTGGACTCTGAAGCGCGGCTGTGCAGGAAAGTGTGAATGTCGGTGTGTTCACTGTGTTTTTCATCAACTGAGCGTTGACTCAGTTGGAGTTTAAATTGGACTTTAAAGGAGTCTGAGACTGCGAAGTGAGCCTCGTGTTCATCTCCATTGTTTCATCGTTTATGGCCCTTTGTGTTTTTCCACTGGGTTTTATGACCCCTTGTTTCGAGATTAGTCTGCTATCAGCTGTTAGTGGCTAAGGGGCCGGCTGCTAGGTATAACAGCTGACAGCCGCTATCGAGACGCATCACTGGACCAGGCTTCACCGTTTATTAATTCTGCTCCACTTTCTGAGTCAATCTAAATTGTTAATTTATTCCTATTCTGTCCATAAACCGCTGGTTTAATCTCCATCTACACTAAGTACTCGTAATAGTGGATGCTTAATTAGGTGAATTTGTTGGAGTCGAATAGTTGATTGTAAGATGGACTATTGGTTTAATAAATTTTCATAGATAGTGATTATCTGTCAACTACGGTTAGTGTTCCCCACCATTCGGTAAAATGGTTGATAACAGTGACATTTAGTGTTTTGATCCAGTCAACTGCCAACGGTTCATCATATTTTTTTCCCCTGTCGCTGGAGGAGAAGTTGACTTTCAGCGTTACTTCCATCTATCCAGGACCGAGTCTGAGGACTCGCTGTCCCGCTTTGTGGGACAAATCATCCTCTGGGACACCAACTACAGGCGCTGTGTCCCAGCAGCAGAATGCCTGTCCATCTGTCTTCGGTGAGTAAATAAATCTCAGCTCAAAAGAGTTGTGTAAAGCCCAAATGTGTGCTTCACAACTTCATGCGTGCCTTATTGAACAGTCCTTCTCAAGCCTAAATTTCAACTGCTTTTTTCGAAGCCACCCACAAACCTCTTAAGAGCTGGATTTATGCCTCTGCCTGCTCCCTGTCGGACTATTTGGATTTTGGTTGTCGACCTTGTTTCATTCATAGCATGAATAAAGCAAAGCGAAACGCAAGATGGATGCGAAGCGAATTTAGCTGGAGTTGAGAAATCTATACTTTTCTGTCAATTCGCGTCGCATCTATAGCCCACTCTTCAGCACAAAAGTTGTCATACAACCATGAAACTCACAGCAGATACTCAGGTACATCTATGGTCATGTAGGAAATTATATTTTATTCAATAGTATTTAATTTTCAGATGCATATGTCAGCAAGCCTGATTTCTAGGTCGCCGATCAGCCGTTATAACATAATTATTCAATACTTACGGCTACCATGCTACATTCTGTAGTCACATCAGCACTTGCCTGGTGTATTTTAGCGGTCCTCACTAATATGTTTAGACACAAACATGTTTATTATATGTAGAAGGTTTGTATAGTACAATTTGGCTGTTTTTCTTTTGAGGTGAGATTTATTTACTCACCGAAGACAGATGGACAGGTGTACTGCAGCAGGGATATAGCTCCTGTAGTTGGTGTCCCGGAGGCTGATTTGTCCGCCAACGCGGGACAGCAGGTCCTCAATCTGGGTCCTGGATAGATGGAAGTACCGCTGAAAGCAACCGTGATCCAGACGCTGCTCCTGGAGTTGGTGGTCGTAGTCTCCAAACTGGCTTCGTCTTTGGTGACTCCAGGGACATCGACGCCGGCGGCATTGTTCGGCTTTCCATCACAAAATAACCGTGACTCGCTCCATGTTGTGTTGAAATCGTCAAGCAGCAGATAGAAGCTCCTCCTATTTGATGACGTGATGAAGGGAGTGGAGCGTTGTTGCCCGTTGGCCACACAAATTGCTGGCAAAATGTCAGGCGAGCGACAGCAGATGAATGAAGCGAAAAATTTGCTGGAATAATAATTGGTCTGATCGCAGTGAATTGACAGAAAAGTTCAGATTTTTTAACTCCAGCAAAATACGTTTGCGTCCATCGCATATTTTGCTTCTCTCTTACTTTGCTCTATTCACATTAATCGCGGCAACCGTGTTGCGTTCTTCGCTTTGCGTGGCTTCGTTTTGCGTGGCTTCGCTTTGCGTGGCTTCGCTTTGAGTGGCTTCGCCTTGCGTCGCTTCGCCTTGCGTCGCTTCGCCTTGCGTCGCTTCACCTTGCGTCGCTTCGCTTTGTGTGGCTCCGCCTTGTGCCGCTTCGCTTTGCGTCACTCCGCTCCTGAACACACCTTTACATACGGTTAACAAGTAAATCACTCACTCCTGTGAAGTCATTTGCGTTCGGTCTGAACGCACCATTATGGCCTTTGTTTTTTTCCACTGATTTCCACATTGAGTTTATAATGATTTGTTTCAGCCAGCTCACTCTCAGATGCTTGAGCTAAGCTACCCCTGTGTTGCGTTGCCTATGTGGATAAACTCTCCACTGTTCCCAATTATTCCATATTCCAAGTCAATACAAAGCGTTCATTTATTTCCACTTCTGTCCATAAACTGCTGGTTTGATGTCCTTCTATACTCAGTGTGCATTCTTATTTTTGATGATAAATTTTCCTCTTTTGTAGAACAGTGCATGTCTTAGTTAGATGACAAGTTTATTGGACCTGAATAGTTGATTATATGAGGAAACTATTTGTTTAATAAATTTTCACATAGATAAAGAGACTTTGTGCATTTGTGCATAAGAGGAATTTTCTGTCAACTAAGTTCTCCATTTACTCCTTTTCATAAACAGTTGATAAGACAGTGACATTTAGCGTGGTTTTGGTTTATAGTTATTAATAACAATGAATTAATCATGATAATTAGGTGTTGTTAGCCCAATAATCACAACCCCAGAGTGTATCTCTAATATCTAATCGTAAGGAATGATTTTATGGTCAGAATTTTATGAATAAAGATTTTTTATTCAAATTTCTGATAAATACTTCTAATAAAATAATAATAAAACCCTGCATATTGCTGTAAAGTAGTTTATACATGTTATTGATTAGACAGTTTCTGCATGTTATTGCTGTTGATGAGACAGTTTCTGCATTGCATTGCTTTTAATTTGGCCATTTCTGAATACTATCGATGTTATTCAGGCCATTTCTGCATGTTATTGCTGTTGATTAGACTGTTATTACATGTTATTACTTTTGATGAGAGAGTTTGTGCATGGTATTGCTGTTAATCAGGCAATTTCTGCATTTTATTGCTGCTGACTATGGCGTTTCTACATGCTATTGCTGTTGATTTAATCATTTCTGCATGTTATTTCTGCTGATGAGACCATTTCTGTGTGTTATTGCTGTGGATTAGGCAGTTTCTGCATGTTATTGTTGTCGATCAGAGCGTTTCTAAATGTTATTGCTGTTGATGAGACCATTTCTCCATTTTATTGCTGTTGAGTAGACAGTTTCTGTATGTTCTGCATGTTATTGCTGTGGATTCTACTTTTTCTATATGCTATTGCAGTTGATGAGACAGTTTCTGAATGTTATTGCTGTTGATTAGACCATGTCTGCATGGTATTGCTGTTGATTAGACAATTTCTGCATGTTATTGCTGTTGATTAGACCTATTCTACATGTTATTGCTGTTGATTAGGCAGTTCCTGCATGTTATTTCTGCTGATGAGACAATTTCTGCGTGTTATTGCTTTGGATTAGGCAGTTTCTGCATGTTATTGTTGTCGATCAGAGCGTTTCTAAATGTTATTGCTGTTGATGAGACAATTTCTCCATTTTATTGCTGTTGAGTAGACAATTTCTGTATGTTCGGCATGTTATTGCTGCTAATTAAACCGTTTCTGCATGTTATTGCTATTGATCAGTGCGTTTCTACATGTTATTTCTGTGGATTTGAACTTTTCTACATGCTATTGCTGTCGATTAGGCAGTTCTTGTTTGCCATTGCTGTCGATCAAAGTGTTTCTATATGTTATTGCTGTTGATGAGACCAATCCTGCATGTTATTGCTGCTGATGAGACACTTTCTGAAGTTATTGCTTTGGAATAAAGCTTTCCTGCATGTTATTGTTGTTTATTAGACTATTTCTATATGTTATTGCTGTTAATTAGGCAGTTTCAGCATGTTATTGCTGTTGATGAGACCATTTCTCCATTTTATTGCTGTTGAGTAGACAATTTCTGTATGTTCTGCATGTTATTGCTGTGGATTCTACTTTTTCTATATGCTATTGCTGTTGATGAGACAGTTTCTGAATGTTATTGCTGTTGATTAGACCATGTCTGCATGGTATTGCTGTTGATTAGACAATTTCTGCATGTTATTGCTGTTGATTAGACCTATTCTACATGTTATTGCTGTTGATTAGGCAGTTTCTGCATGTTATTGCTGTTGATCAGAGCGTTTCTACAGGTTATTGCTGTTGATGAGACCATTTCTCCATTTTATTGCTGTTGAGTAGACAATTTCTGTATGTTCTGCATGTTATTGCTGTGGATTCTACTTTTTCTATATGCTATTGCTGTTGATGAGACAGTTTCTGAATGTTATTGCTGTTGATTAGACCATGTCTGCATGTTATTGCTATTGATCAGTGCGTTTCTACATGTTATTTCTGTGGATTTGACCTTTTCTACATGCTATTGCTGTTGATTAGGCAGTTCTTGTATGTCATTGCTGTCGATCAAAGCGTTTCTATATGTTATTGCTGTTGATGAGATCAATCCTGCATGTTATTGCTGCTGATGAGACCATTTGTGAAGTTATTGCTTTGGAATAAAGCTTTCCTGCATGGTATTGCTGTTGATTAGACAATTTCTGCATGTTATTGCTGTTGATTAGACCTATTCTACATGTTATTGCTGTTGATTAGGCAGTTTCTGCATGTTATTGCTGTTGATCAGAGCGTTTCTACAGGTTATTGCTGTTGATGAGACCATTTCTCAATTTTATTGCTGTTGAGTAGACAATTTCTGTATGTTCTGCATGTTATTGCTGTGGATTCTACTTTTTCTATATGCTATTGCTGTTGATGAGACAGTTTCTGAATGTTATTGCTGTTGATTAGACCATGTCTGCATGGTATTGCTGTTGATTAGACAATTTCTGCATGTTATTGCTGTTGATTAGACCTATTCTACATGTTATTGCTGTTGATTAGGCAGTTTCTGCATGTTATTGCTGTTGATCAGAGCGTTTCTACAGGTTATTGCTGTTGATGAGACCATTTCTCCATTTTATTGCTGTTGAGTAGACAATTTCTGTATGTTCTGCATGTTATTGCTGTGGATTCTACTTTTTCTATATGCTATTGCTGTTGATGAGACAGTTTCTGAATGTTATTGCTGTTGATTAGACCATGTCTGCATGTTATTGCTATTGATCAGTGCGTTTCTACATGTTATTTCTGTGGATTTGACCTTTTCTACATGCTATTGCTGTTGATTAGGCAGTTCTTGTATGTCATTGCTGTCGATCAAAGCGTTTCTATATGTTATTGCTGTTGATTAGACCAATCCTGCATGTTATTGCTTCTGATGAGACCATTTGGGAAGTTATTGCTTTGGAATAAAGCTTTCCTGCATGTTATTGTTGTTTATTAGACTATTTCTACATGTTATTGCTGTTAATTAGGCAGTTTCAGCATGTTATTGCTGTTGATGAGACCATTTCTCCATTTTATTGCTGTTGAGTAGACAATTTCTGTATGTTCTGCATGTTATTGCTGTGGATTCTACTTTTGCTATATGCTATTGCTGTTGATGAGACAGTTTCTGAATGTTATTGCTGTTTATTAGACCATGTCTGCATGGTATTGCTGTTGATTAGACAATTTCTGCATGTTGCTGTTGATTAGACCTATTCTACATGTTATTGCTGTTGATTAGGCAGTTCCTGCATGTTATTTCTGCTGATGAGACCATTTCTGCGTGTTATTGCTGTGGATTAGGCAGTTTCTGCATGTTATTGCTGTTGATCAGAGCGTTTCTACAGGTTATTGCAGTTGATGAGTCCATTTCTCCATTTTATTGCTGTTGCGTAGACAATTTCTGTATCTTCTGCATGTTATTGCTGTTTATTAGACCATTTCTGCATGTTATTGCTGTCGATTAGGCAGTTCTTGTTTGTCATTGCTGTCGATCAAAGCGTTTCTATATGTTGTTGCTGTCGATGAGACCAATCCTGCATGTTATTGCTGCTGATGAGACCATTTCTGAAGTTATTGCTTTGGAATAAAGCTTTCCTGCATGTTATTGTTGTTTATTGGAATATTTCTACATGTTATTGCTGTTAATTAGGCAGTTTCAGCATGTTCTTGCTGTTGATGAGACCATTTCTCCATTTTATTGCTGTTGAGTAGACAATTTCTGTATGTTCTGCATGTTATTGCTGTGGATTCTACTTTTGCTATATGCTATTGCTGTTGATGAGACCATTTCTCCATGTTATTGCTGTTTATTAGACCATTTCTGCATGTTATTGCTGTTGATTAGGCAGTTCCTGTTTGTTATTGCTGTCGATCAGAGCATTTCTACATGCTATTGCTGTTAATTAAACCGTTTCTGCATGTTATTGCTGTTAAATAGACCATTTCTGCATATTCTGCATGTTACTACTGTTTATTAGGCCTTTTCTACATGTTATTGTCATGGATTAAAATTTTTTCTGTGTGTTATTGCTGTGGATTATACCTTTTCTACGTCTTGTTGCTGTTAAGTAGACTATTTCTACATCTTATTGCTGTTGAGTAGACAATTTCTGTATGTTCTGCATGTTATTGCTGTGGATTCTACTTTTACTATATGCTATTGCTGTTGGTAAGACAGTTTCTGAATGTTATTGCTGTTTATTAGACCATGTCTGCATGGTATTGCTGTTGATTAGACAATTTCTGCATGTTATTGCTGTTGATTAGACCTATTCTACATGTTATTGCTGTTGATTAGGCAGTTCCTGCATGTTATTTCTGCTGATGAGACCATTTCTGCGTGTTATTGCTGTGGATTAGGCAGTTTCTGCATGTTATTGTTGTCGATCAGAGCGTTTTTAAATGTTATTGCTGTTGATGAGACCATTTCTCCATTTTATTGCTGTTTAGTAGACAATTTCTGTATGTTCGGCATGTTATTGCTGCTAATTAAACCGTTTCTGCATGTTATTGCTATTGATCAGTGCGTTTCTACATGTTATTTCTGTGGATTTGAACTTTTCTATATGTTATTGCTGTTGATGAGACCAATCCTGCATGTTATTGCTGCTGATGAGACACTTTCTGAAGTTATTGCTTTGGAATAAAGCTTTCCTGCATGTTATTGTTGTTTATTAGACTATTTCTATATGTTATTGCTGTTGATTAGACCTATTCTACATGTTATTGCTGTTGATTAGGCAGTTTCTGCATGTTATTGCTGTTGATCAGAGCGTTTCTACAGGTTATTGCTGTTGATGAGACCATTTCTCCATTTTATTGCTGTTGAGTAGACAATTTCTGTATGTTCTGCATGTTATTGCTGTGGATTCTACTTTTGCTATATGCTATTGCTGTTGATGAGACAGTTTCTGAATGTTATTGCTGTTGATTAGACCATGTCTGCATGGTATTGCTGTTGATTAGACAATTTCCGCATGTTATTGCTGTTGATTAGACCTATTCTACATGTTATTGCTGTTGATTAGGCAGTTTCTGCATGTTATTGCTGTTGATCAGAGCGTTTCTACAGGTTATTGCTGTTGATGAGACCATTTCTCCATTTTATTGCTGTTGAGTAGACAATTTCTGTATGTTCTGCATGTTATTGCTGTGGATTCTACTTTTTCTATATGCTATTGCTGTTGATGAGACCATGTCTGCATGTTATTGCTATTGATCAGTGCGTTTCTACATGTTATTTCTGTGGATTTGACCTTTTCTACATGCTATTGCTGTTGATTAGGCAGTTCTTGTATGTCATTGCTGTCGATCAAAGCGTTTCTATATGTTATTGCTGTTGATGAGATCAATCCTGCATGTTATTGCTGCTGATGAGACCATTTGTGAAGTTATTGCTTTGGAATAAAGCTTTCCTGCATGGTATTGCTGTTGATTAGACAATTTCTGCATGTTATTGCTGTTGATTAGACCTACTCTACATGTTATTGCTGTGGATTCTACTTTTTCTATATGCTATTGCTGTTGATGAGACAGTTTCTGAATGTTATTGCTGTTGATTAGACCATGTCTGCATGGTATTGCTGTTGATTAGACAATTTCTGCATGTTATTGCTGTTGATTAGACCTATTCTACATGTTATTGCTGTTGATTAGGCAGTTTCTGCATGTTATTGTTGTTGATCAGAGCGTTTCTACAGGTTATTGCTGTTGATGAGACCATTTCTCCATTTTATTGCTGTTGAGTAGACAATTTCTGTATGTTCTGCATGTTATTGCTGTTGATTCTACTTTTTCTATATGCTATTGCTGTTGATGAGACAGTTTCTAAATGTTATTGCTGTTGATTAGACCATGTCTGCATGGTATTGCTGTTGATTAGACAATTTCTGCATCTTATTGCTGTTGATTAGACCTATTCTACATGTTATTGCTGTTGATTAGGCAGTTTCTACATGTTATTGCTGTGGATTCTACTTTTTCTATATGCTATTGCTGTTGATGAGACAGTTTCTGAATGTTATTGCTGTTGATTAGACCATGTCTGCATGGTATTGCTGTTGATTAGACAATTTCTGCATGTTATTGCTGTTGATTAGACCTATTCTACATGTTATTGCTGTTGATTAGGCAGTTCCTGCATGTTATTTCTGCTGATGAGACCATTTCTGCGTGTTATTGCTGTGGATTAGGCAGTTTCTGCATGTTATTGCTGTCGATCAGAGCGTTTCTACATGTTATTGCTGTTGATGAGACCATTTCTCCATTTTATTGTTGTTGAGTAGACAATTTCTGTATGTTCGGCATGTTATTGCTGTTAATTAAACCGTTTCTGCATGTTATTGCTATTGATCAGTGGGTTTCTACATGTTATTTCTGTGGATTTGACCTTTTCTACATGCTATTGCTGTCGATTAGGCAGTTCTTCTATGTCATTGCTGTCGATCAAAGCGTTTCTATATGTTATTGCTGTTGATTAGACCAATCCTGCATGTTATTGCTGCTGATGAGACCATTTGGGAAGTTATTGCTTTGGAATAAAGCTTTCCTGCATGTTATTGTTGTTTATTAGACTATTTCTACATGTTATTGCTGTTAATTAGGCAGTTTCAGCATGTTATTGCTGTTGATGAGACCATTTCTCCATTTTATTGCTGTTGAGTAGACAATTTCTGTATGTTCTGCATGTTATTGCTGTGGATTCTACTTTTGCTATATGCTATTGCTGTTGATGAGACAGTTTCTGAATGTTATTGCTGTTTATTAGACCATGTCTGCATGGTATTGCTGTTGATTAGACAATTTCTGCATGTTATTGCTGTTGATTAGACCTATTCTACATGTTATTGCTGTTGATTAGGCAGTTCCTGCATGTTATTTCTGCTGATGAGACCATTTCTGCGTGTTATTGCTGTGGATTAGCAAGTTTCTGCATGTTATTGCTGTTGATCAGAGCGTTTCTACAGGTTATTGCTGTTGATGAGACCATTTCTCCAATTTATTGCTGTTGCGTAGACAATTTCTGTATCTTCTGCATGTTATTGCTGTTTATTAGACCATTTCTGCATGTTATTGCTGTCGATTAGGCAGTTCTTGTTTGTCATTGCTGTCGATCAAAGCGTTTCTATATGTTGTTGCTGTCGATGAGACCAATCCTGCATGTTATTGCTGCTGATGAGACCATTTCTGAAGTTATTGCTTTGGAATAAAGCTTTCCTGCATGTTATTGTTGTTTATTGGAATATTTCTACATGTTATTGCTGTTAATTAGGCAGTTTCAGCATGTTCTTGCTGTTGATGAGACCATTTCTCCATTTTATTGCTGTTGAGTAGACAATTTCTGTATGTTCTGCATGTTATTGCTGTGGATTATACCTTTTCTACGTCTTGTTGCTGTTAAGTAGACTATTTCTACATCTTATTGCTGTTGAGTAGACAATTTCTGCATGTTCTTGCTGTGTATTAGACCATTTCTGCATGTTGTTGCTGTGGATTCAACCTTTTCTACATGCTATTGCTGTTGATGAGACAGTTTCTGAATGTTATTTCTGTTTCTAAACAAAGACGGATGGTGACGTACAAACTGTGACAGTGAACGTCATCATATTCTTCAATCGTTACCTTTTAGTTTTAAAGAGTGAAGTTTGTAAAATTGGTTTCTTATTTCCAGTTCTCAAAAATATCAAGCAATTGGACTCATCTAAAGACTTTTAGTGTAAATCTGGTCTATTAAAAGTGTTAACATTTTATTAGTTTGCACCATTGTTTAAAATAAACTTTATTACACTGAACTGAATTAAAATGTTTAATGAAATTATTTTTAAATATCTAATAAATCAGTAAAGACCAAATAAACATCAATTGAGTAACATGTGAGAATGTTAGGGATTTTGAACACATCTTTAATTTTGTTTTTAGATCCAAAATAATTTTACATTGGAGTCAGTTTAGTTCCTAGACCTGAAATCTCACCATGAATATTATAATGTTTATCACCAGAGAAATCAGCCAGGCTGCTCCTTACGTACCTCCCTGTTGGATCGCTGATGACCAGAGAGGGGGGTTCTGGAGTCGGTTTGGTACGAGGCAGAGGAGCAGGTGTGCGCGTTGGTGGTGTAGAAGATGAAGGTGGAAACTTAGCTCCAATCACCTTGCCTGGAGGTTTACTGGAACATAGGACAGAAGCATAAAGACCATCTTCTCTCCATCTGGGTTTATTTTCATGCTTTATTTAAAATGCACCAGTATGGATTCATATTGAAATAAAAAAAATAGAATGCAAATATACCAGAATAATGGTGTCTAATATAAAGACCAATCAAAATATAACCTGAAATGAAAAACTATTGATCACTGATCAGTTTATTAATTGTTGATTGCTTTTTCCATCCATCCATTGTCATCCACAGGTCCAACTCAGAGACACCCAGGAGAACCATGAAAGTACACTAACTTCAGAAAACACACATGGAGCCAACTGGTTTTATCGATCAACTATTTTATTCAAAGAAGACAGCAGAACAATGTATAACATGGATTAAAGGTCACTTGGTAGATATTGTTTCCATAATAAAACTCAGTCTCTCAGTGTGTGTCCCAGTTAGCCCTCAGTGGGATGTCCCAGCTCCATCATCCATCACATCTCAGAGGAACGCAGAAGATGTATTTATGGAACAAATATTGAGTTAAACAAAGACAGCCACCTGTATCGAATATAGAGCTAAAAGTAACGCACTAAAGTCAAAACTGCACACGTCAACATAATCAAAATATGGTCATGAGGCACCACTGTTTTGGAGTTTAGTTGAATTTCATTGCATTGCTTTTAATCTGGCCATTTCTGATTATTATTGATGTTATTCAGGCCATTTCTACATGTTATCGCTGTTTATTAGACCATTTCTGTATGTTATGGCTGTCAATCAGAACATTTCTACATGCTATTACTGTTGATGAGACAGTTTCAGCATGTTATTGCTGTTAATTAAACCGTTTCCGCATGTTATTGCTGTTGATTAGACCATTTCTGCATGTTATTGCTGTTGATTAGGCAGTTCTTGTATGTTATTGCTGTCGATCAGAGCATTTCTACATGCTACTGCTGTTGATGAGACAGTTTCTGCATGTTATTGCTGTTGATTAGACCATTTCTGCATGTTATTGTCATGGATTAAAACTTTTCTGTGTGTTATTGCTGTGGATTGGACCTTTTCTACGTCTTGTTGCTGTTAATTAGACTATTTCTACATGTTATTGCTGCTGATTAGGCAGTTTCTGCATGTTATTGCTGTCGATCAGAGCATTTCTACATGCTACTGCTGTTGATGAGACAGTTTCTGCATGTTATTGCTGTTGATTAGACCATTTCTGCATATTCTGCATGTTACTGCTGTTTATTAGGCCTTTTCTACATGTTATTGTCATGGATTAAAACTTTTCTGTGTGTTATTGCTGTGGATTAGACCTTTTCTACGTCTTGTTGCTGTTAATTAGACTATTTCTACATGTTATTGCTGCTGATTAGGCAGTTTCTGCATGTTATTGCTGTGGATTCTACTTTTTCTATATGCTATTGCTGTTGATGAGACAGTTTCTGAATGTTATTGCTGTGGATTAGACAGTTTCTGCATGTTATTGCTGTGGATTTTACCTTTTCTACTTGCTATTGCTGTTGATGAGACAGTTTCTGAATGTTATTGCTGTTGATTAGACCTTTTCCACTTGCTTTTGCTGTTGATGAGACAGTTTCTGCATGTTATCGCTGTGGATTCAACCGTTTCTACATGCTATTGCTGTTGATGAGACAGTTTCTGCCTGTTATTGCTGTGGAATTTACCTTTTCTACTTGCTTTTGCTGTTGATGAGACAGTTTCTGCATGTTATCGCTGTGGATTCATCCGTTTCTACATGTTATTTCTGCTGATGAGACCATTTCTGCGTGTTATTGCTGTGGAGTAGGCAGTTTCTGCATGTTATTGCTGTTGATCAGAGCGTTTCTACAGGTTATTGCTGTTGATGAGACCATTTCTCCATTTTATTGCTGTTGCGTAGACAATTTCTGTATCTTCTGCATGTTATTGCTGTTTATTAGACCATTTCTGCATGTTATTGCTGTCGATTAGGCAGTTCTTGTTTGTCATTGCTGTCGATCAAAGCGTTTCTATATGTTGTTGCTGTCGATGAGACCAATCCTGCATGTTATTGCTGCTGATGAGACCATTTCTGAAGTTATTGCTTTGGAATAAAGCTTTCCTGCATGTTATTGTTGTTTATTGGAACATTTCTACATGCTATTACTGTTGATGAGACAGTTTCAGCATGTTATTGCTGTTAATTAAACCGTTTCCGCATGTTATTGCTGTTGATTAGACCATTTCTGCATGTTATTGCTGTTGATTAGGCAGTTCTTGTATGTTATTGCTGTCGATCAGAGCATTTCTACATGCTACTGCTGTTGATGAGACAGTTTCTGCATGTTATTGCTGTTGATTAGACCATTTCTGCATGTTATTGTCATGGATTAAAACTTTTCTGTGTGTTATTGCTGTGGATTGGACCTTTTCTACGTCTTGTTGCTGTTAATTAGACTATTTCTACATGTTATTGCTGCTGATTAGGCAGTTTCTGCATGTTATTGCTGTCGATCAGAGCATTTCTACATGCTACTGCTGTTGATGAGACAGTTTCTGCATGTTATTGCTGTTGATTAGACCATTTCTGCATATTCTGCATGTTACTGCTGTTTATTAGGCCTTTTCTACATGTTATTGTCATGGATTAAAACTTTTCTGTGTGTTATTGCTGTGGATTAGACCTTTTCTACGTCTTGTTGCTGTTAATTAGACTATTTCTACATGTTATTGCTGCTGATTAGGCAGTTTCTGCATGTTATTGCTGTGGATTCTACTTTTTCTATATGCTATTGCTGTTGATGAGACAGTTTCTGAATGTTATTGCTGTGGATTAGACAGTTTCTGCATGTTATTGCTGTGGATTTTACCTTTTCTACTTGCTATTGCTGTTGATGAGACAGTTTCTGAATGTTATTGCTGTTGATTAGACCTTTTCTACTTGCTTTTGCTGTTGATGAGACAGTTTCTGCATGTTATCGCTGTGGATTCAACCGTTTCTACATGCTATTGCTGTTGATGAGACAGTTTCTGCCTGTTATTGCTGTGGAATTTACCTTTTCTACTTGCTTTTGCTGTTGATGAGACAGTTTCTGCATGTTATCGCTGTGGATTCATCCGTTTCTACATGTTATTTCTGCTGATGAGACCATTTCTGCGTGTTATTGCTGTGGAGTAGGCAGTTTCTGCATGTTATTGCTGTTGATCAGAGCGTTTCTACAGGTTATTGCTGTTGATGAGACCATTTCTCCATTTTATTGCTGTTGCGTAGACAATTTCTGTATCTTCTGCATGTTATTGCTGTTTATTAGACCATTTCTGCATGTTATTGCTGTCGATTAGGCAGTTCTTGTTTGTCATTGCTGTCGATCAAAGCGTTTCTATATGTTGTTGCTGTCGATGAGACCAATCCTGCATGTTATTGCTGCTGATGAGACCATTTCTGAAGTTATTGCTTTGGAATAAAGCTTTCCTGCATGTTATTGTTGTTTATTGGAATATTTCTACATGTTATTGCTGTTAATTAGGCAGTTTCAGCATGTTCTTGCTGTTGATGAGACCATTTCTCCATTTTATTGCTGTTGATGAGACCATTTCTCCATGTTATTGCTGTTTATTAGACCATTTCTGCATGTTATTGCTGTTGATTAGGCAGTTCCTGTATGTTATTGCTGTTTATTAGGCCTTTTCTACATGTTATTGTCATGGATTAAAACTTTTCTGTGTGTTATTGCTGTGGATTAGACCTTTTCTACGTCTTGTTGCTGTTAATTAGACTATTTCTACATGTTATTGCTGCTGATTAGGCAGTTTCTGCATGTTATTGCTGTGGATTCTACTTTTTCTATATGCTATTGCTGTTGATGAGACAGTTTCTGAATGTTATTGCTGTTGATTAGACCATGTCTGCATGGTATTGCTGTTGATTAGACAATTTCTGCATGTTATTGCTGTTGATTAGACCTATTCTACATGTTATTGCTGTTGATTAGGCAGTTCCTGCATGTTATTTCTGCTGATGAGACCATTTCTGCGTGTTATTGCTGTGGATTAGGCAGTTTCTGCATGTTATTGCTGTCGATCAGAGCGTTTCTACATGTTATTGCTGTTGATGAGACCATTTCTCCATTTTATTGTTGTTGAGTAGACAATTTCTGTATGTTCGGCATGTTATTGCTGTTAATTAAACCGTTTCTGCATGTTATTGCTATTGATCAGTGCGTTTCTACATGTTATTTCTGTGGATTTGACCTTTTCTACATGCTATTGCTGTCGATTAGGCAGTTCTTCTATGTCATTGCTGTCGATCAAAGCGTTTCTATATGTTATTGCTGTTGATTAGACCAATCCTGCATGTTATTGCTGCTGATGAGACCATTTGGGAAGTTATTGCTTTGGAATAAAGCTTTCCTGCATGTTATTGTTGTTTATTAGACTATTTCTACATGTTATTGCTGTTAATTAGGCAGTTTCAGCATGTTATTGCTGTTGATGAGACCATTTCTCCATTTTATTGCTGTTGAGTAGACAATTTCTGTATGTTCTGCATGTTATTGCTGTGGATTCTACTTTTGCTATATGCTATTGCTGTTGATGAGACAGTTTCTGAATGTTATTGCTGTTTATTAGACCATGTCTGCATGGTATTGCTGTTGATTAGACAATTTCTGCATGTTATTGCTGTTGATTAGACCTATTCTACATGTTATTGCTGTTGATTAGGCAGTTCCTGCATGTTATTTCTGCTGATGAGACCATTTCTGCGTGTTATTGCTGTGGATTAGGCAGTTTCCGCATGTTATTGCTGTTGATCAGAGCGTTTCTACAGGTTATTGCTGTTGATGAGACCATTTCTCCATTTTATTGCTGTTGCGTAGACAATTTCTGTATCTTCTGCATGTTATTGCTGTTTATTAGACCATTTCTGCATGTTATTGCTGTCGATTAGGCAGTTCTTGTTTGTCATTGCTGTCGATCAAAGCGTTTCTATATGTTGTTGCTGTCGATGAGACCAATCCTGCATGTTATTGCTGCTGATGAGACCATTTCTGAAGTTATTGCTTTGGAATAAAGCTTTCCTGCATGTTATTGTTGTTTATTGGAATATTTCTACATGTTATTGCTGTTAATTAGGCAGTTTCAGCATGTTCTTGCTGTTGATGAGACCATTTCTCCATTTTATTGCTGTTGAGTAGACAATTTCTGTATGTTCTGCATGTTATTGCTGTGGATTATACCTTTTCTACGTCTTGTTGCTGTTAAGTAGACTATTTCTACATCTTATTGCTGTTGAGTAGACAATTTCTGCATGTTCTTGCTGTGTATTAGACCATTTCTGCATGTTGTTGCTGTGGATTCAACCTTTTCTACATGCTATTGCTGTTGATGAGACAGTTTCTGAATGTTATTTCTGTTTCTAAACAAAGACGGATGGTGACGTACAAACTGTGACAGTGAACGTCATCATATTCTTCAATCGTTACCTTTTAGTTTTAAAGAGTGAAGTTTGTAAAATTGGTTTCTTATTTCCAGTTCTCAAAAATATCAAGCAATTGGACTCATCTAAAGACTTTTAGTGTAAATCTGGTCTATTAAAAGTGTTAACATTTTATTAGTTTGCACCATTGTTTAAAATAAACTTTATTACACTGAACTGAATTAAAATGTTTAATGAAATTATTTTTAAATATCTAATAAATCAGTAAAGACCAAATAAACATCAATTGAGTAACATGTGAGAATGTTAGGGATTTTGAACACATCTTTAATTTTGTTTTTAGATCCAAAATAATTTTACATTGGAGTCAGTTTAGTTCCTAGACCTGAAATCTCACCATGAATATTATAATGTTTATCACCAGAGAAATCAGCCAGGCTGCTCCTTACGTACCTCCCTGTTGGATCGCTGATGACCAGAGAGGGGGGTTCTGGAGTCGGTTTGGTACGAGGCAGAGGAGCAGGTGTGCGCGTTGGTGGTGTAGAAGATGAAGGTGGAAACTTAGCTCCAATCACCTTGCCTGGAGGTTTACTGGAACATAGGACAGAAGCATAAAGACCATCTTCTCTCCATCTGGGTTTATTTTCATGCTTTATTTAAAATGCACCAGTATGGATTCATATTGAAATAAAAAAAAATAGAATGCAAATATACCAGAATAATGGTGTCTAATATAAAGACCAATCAAAATATAACCTGAAATGAAATACTATTGATCACTGATCAGTTTATTAATTGTTGATTGCTTTTTCCATCCATCCATTGTCATCCACAGGTCCAACTCAGAGACACCCAGGAGAACCATGAAAGTACACTAACTTCAGAAAACACACATGGAGCCAACTGGTTTTATCGATCAACTATTTTATTCAAAGAAGACAGCAGAACAATGTATAACATGGATTAAAGGTAACTTGGTAGATATTGTTTCCATAATAAAACTCAGTCTCTCAGTGTGTGTCCCAGTTAGCCCTCAGTGGGATGTCCCAGCTCCATCATCCATCACATCTCAGAGGAACGCAGAAGATGTATTTATGGAACAAATATTGAGTTAAACAAAGACAGCCACCTGTATCGAATATAGAGCTAAAAGTAACGCACTAAAGTCAAAACTGCACACGTCAACATAATCAAAATATGGTCATGAGGCACCACTGTTTTGGAGTTTAGTTGAATTTCATTGCATTGCTTTTAATCTGGCCATTTCTGATTATTATTGATGTTATTCAGGCCATTTCTACATGTTATCGCTGTTTATTAGACCATTTCTGTATGTTATGGCTGTCAATCAGAACATTTCTACATGCTATTACTGTTGATGAGACAGTTTCAGCATGTTATTGCTGTTGATTAGACCATTTCTGCATGTTATTGCTGTTGATTAGGCAGTTCTTGTATGTTATTGCTGTCGATCAGAGCATTTCTACATGCTACTGCTGTTGATGAGACAGTTTCTGCATGTTATTGCTGTTGATTAGACCATTTCTGCATGTTATTGTCATGGATTAAAACTTTTCTGTGTGTTATTGCTGTGGATTGGACCTTTTCTACGTCTTGTTGCTGTTAATTAGACTATTTCTACATGTTATTGCTGCTGATTAGGCAGTTTCTGCATGTTATTGCTGTCGATCAGAGCATTTCTACATGCTACTGCTGTTGATGAGACAGTTTCTGCATGTTATTGCTGTTGATTAGACCATTTCTGCATATTCTGCATGTTACTGCTGTTTATTAGGCCTTTTCTACATGTTATTGTCATGGATTAAAACTTTTCTGTGTGTTATTGCTGTGGATTAGACCTTTTCTACGTCTTGTTGCTGTTAATTAGACTATTTCTACATGTTATTGCTGCTGATTAGGCAGTTTCTGCATGTTATTGCTGTCGATCAGAGCATTTCTACATGCTACTGCTGTTGATGAGACAGTTTCTGCATGTTATTGCTGTATATTAGACCATTTCTACATGTTATTGCTGTGGATTTTACCTTTTCTACTTGCTATTGCTGTTGATGAGACAGTTTCAGCATGTTATTGCTGTTAATTAAACCGTTTCTGCATGTTATTGCTGTTGATTAGACCATTTCTGCATATTCTGCATGTTACTGCTGTTGATTAGACAATTTCTGCATGTTATTGCTGTTGATTAGGCAGTTCTTGTATGTTATTGCTGTCGATCAGAGCATTTCTACATGCTACTGCTGTTGATGAGACAGTTTCTGCATGTTATTGCTGTTGATTAGACCATTTCTGCATGTTATTGTCATGGATTAAAACTTTTCTGTGTGTTATTGCTGTGGATTAGACCTTTTCTACGTCTTGTTGCTGTTAATTAGACTATTTCTACATGTTATTGCTGCTGATTAGGCAGTTTCTGCATGTTATTGCTGTGGATCAGTGCGTTTCTACATCTTATTGCTGTTGAGTAGACAATTTCTGCATGTTCTGCATGTTATTGCTGTATATTAGACCATTTCTACATGTTATTGCTGTGGATTCAACCTTTTCTACTTGCTATTGCTGTTGATGAGACAGTTTCTGAATGTTATTGCTGTTGATTCGACCTTTTCTACATGTTATTGCTGTGGATTTTACCTTTTCTACTTGCTATTGCTGTTGATGAGACAGTTTCTGAATGTTATTGCTGTGGCTTCAACCTTTTCTACATGTTATTGCTTTGGATTTTACCTTTTCTACTTGCTATTGCTTTTGATGAGACAGTTTCCGAATGTTATTGCTGTTGATTAGACAATTTCTGCATGTTATTGCTGTTGATTAGACCTTTTCTACATGTTATTGCTGTTGATTAGGCAGTTCCTGTATGTTATTGCTGTCGATCAGAGCATTTCTACATGCTACTGCTGTTGATGAGACAGTTTCTGCATGTTATTGCTGTTGATTAGCCCATTTCTGCATATTCTGCATGTCACTGCTGTTTATTATGCCTTTTCTACATGTTATTGTCATGGATTAAAACTTTTCTGTGTTATTGCTGTGGATTCAACCTTTTCTACAAGTTATTGCTGTGGATTTTACCTTTTCTACTTGCTATTGCTGTTGATGAGACAGTTTCTGAATGTTATTGCTGTGGATTTGACCTTTTCTACTTGCTATTGCTGTTGATGAGACAGTTTCTGAATGTTATTGCTGTTGATGAGACCGTTTCTGAATGTTATTGCTGTGGATTTGACCTTTTCTACTTGCTATTGCTGTTGATGAGACAGTTTCTGAATGTTATTGCTGTTGATTAGACAGTTTCTGCATGTTATTGCTGTGGAGTCAACCGTTTCTACATGCTATTGCTGTTGATGAGACAGTTTCTGAATGTTATTGCTGTGGATTAGACAGTTTCTGCATGTTATTGCTGTGGATTTTACCTTTTCTACTTGCTATTGCTGTTGATGAGACAGTTTCTGAATGTTATTGCTGTTGATTAGACCTTTTCTACTTGCTTTTTCTTTTGATGAGACAGTTTCTGCATGTTATCGCTGTGGATTCAACCGTTTCTACATGCTATTGCTGTTGATGAGACAGTTTCTGCCTGTTATTGCTGTGGAATTTACCTTTTCTACTTGCTTTGCTGTTGATGAGACAGTTTCTGCATGTTATCGCTGTGGATTCATCCGTTTCTACATGCTATTGCTGTTGATGAGAACCTTTTCTACATGCTAATGCTGTTGATGCGACAGTTTCCGAATGTTATTGCTGTTGATTAGACAATTTCTGCATGTTATTGCTGTTGATTAGACCTTTTCTACATGTTATTGCTGTTGATTAGGCAGTTCCTGTATGTTATTGCTGTCGATCAGAGCATTTCTACATGCTACTGCTGTTGATGAGACAGTTTCTGCATGTTATTGCTGTTGATTAGCCCATTTCTGCATATTCTGCATGTCACTGCTGTTTATTAGGCCTTTTCTACATGTTATTGTCATGGATTAAAACTTTTCTGTGTTATTGCTGTGGATTCAACCTTTTCTACAAGTTATTGCTGTGGATTTTACCTTTTCTACTTGCTATTGCTGTTGATGAGACAGTTTCTGAATGTTATTGCTGTGGATTTGACCTTTTCTACTTGCTATTGCTGTTGATGAGACAGTTTCTGAATGCTATTGCTGTTGATGAGACCGTTTCTGAATGTTATTGCTGTGGATTTGACCTTTTCTACTTGCTATTGCTGTTGATGAGACAGTTTCTGAATGTTATATCTGTTGATTAGACAGTTTCTGCATGTTATTGCTGTGGAGTCAACCGTTTCTACATGCTATTGCTGTTGATGAGACAGTTTCTGAATGTTATTGCTGTGGATTAGACAGTTTCTGCATGTTATTGCTGTGGATTTTACCTTTTCTACTTGCTATTGCTGTTGATGAGACAGTTTCTGAATGTTATTGCTGTTGATTAGACCTTTTCTACTTGCTTTTGCTGTTGATGAGACAGTTTCTGCATGTTATCGCTGTGGATTCAACCGTTTATACATGCTATTGCTGTTGATGAGACAGTTTCTGCATGTTATTGCTGTGGAATTTACCTTTTCTACTTGCTTTTGCTGTTGATGAGACAGTTTCTGCATGTTATCGCTGTGGATTCAACCGTTTCTACATGCTATTGCTGTTGATGAGAACCTTTTCTACATGCTAATGCTTTTGATGCGACAGTTTCTGAATGTTATTGCTGTGGATTCAACCTTTTCTACATGCTATTGCTGTTGATGAGACAGTTTCTGAATGTTATTGCTGTGGATTTGACCTTTTCTACTTGGTATTGCTGTTGATGAGACAGTTTCTGAATGTTATTGCTGTGGATTCAACCTTTTCTACATGCTATTGCTGTTGATTAGACAGTTTCTGAATGTTATTGCTGTGGATTCAACCTTTTCTACTTGGTATTGCTGTTGATGAGACAGTTTCTGAATGTTATTGCTGTGGATTCAACCTTTTCTACATGCTATTGCTGTTGATGAGACAGTTTCTACATCTTATTGCTGTGAATTTTACCTTTTCTACTTGGTATTGCTGTTGATGAGACCGTTTCTTTATGTTATTTCTGTTTCTAAACAAAGACGGATGGTGACGTACAAACTGTGACAGTGAACGTCATCATATTCTTCAATCGTTACCTTTTAGTTTTAAAGAGTGAAGTTTGTAAAATTGGTTTCTTATTTCCAGTTCTCAAAAATATCAAGCAATTGGACTCATCTAAAGACTTTTAGTGTAAATCTGGTCTATTAAAAGTGTTAACATTTTATTAGTTTGCACCATTGTTTAAAATAAACTTTATTACACTGAACTGAATTAAAATGTTTAATGAAATGATTTTTAAAAATCTAATACATCAGTAAAGACCAAATAAACATCAATTGAGTAACATGTGAGAATGTTAGGGATTTTGAACACATCTTTAATTTTGTTTTTAGATCCAAAATAATTTTACATTGGAGTCAGTTTAGTTCCTAGACCTGAAATCTCACCATGAATATTATAATGTTTATCACCAGAGAAATCAGCCAGGCTGCTCCTTACGTACCTCCCTGTTGGATCGCTGATGACCAGAGAGGGGGGTTCTGGAGTCGGTTTGGTACGAGGCAGAGGAGCAGGTGTGCGCGTTGGTGGTGTAGAAGATGAAGGTGGAAACTTAGCTCCAATCACCTTGCCTGGAGGTTTACTGGAACATAGGACAGAAGCATAAAGACCATCTTCTCTCCATCTGGGTTTATTTTCATGCTTTATTTAAAATGCACCAGTATGGATTCATATTGAAATAAAAAAAAATAGAATGCAAATATACCAGAATAATGGTGTCTAATATAAAGACCAATCAAAATATAACCTGAAATGAAATACTATTGATCACTGATCAGTTTATTAATTGTTGATTGCTTTTTCCATCCATCCATTGTCATCCACAGGTCCAACTCAGAGACACCCAGGAGAACCATGAAAGTACACTAACTTCAGAAAACACACATGGAGCCAACTGGTTTTATCGATCAACTATTTTATTCACAGAAGACAGCAGAACAGTGTATAACATGGATTAAAGGTAACTTGGTAGATATTGTTTCCATAATAAAACTCAGTCTCTCAGTGTGTGTCCCAGTTAGCCCTCAGTGGGACGTCCCAGCTCCATCATCCATCACATCTCAGAGGAACACAGAAGATGTATTTATGGAACAAATATTGAGTTAAACAAAGACAGCCACCTGTATCGAATATAGAGCTAAAAGTAACGCACTAAAGTCAAAACTGCACACGTCAACATAATCAAAATATGGTCATGAGGCACCACTGTTTTGGAGTTTAGTTGAATTTCATCCCAAATGATTAATTTTAGTTAAATATTTACAGGAATTAAAAGAAAAACACAATTTTCAATAGTTCTCTATAAAACTAGGGATAGTTAACATGTACTTAAAATTATCACAATATGTTCGGTATTTTTTGCAACAACAATAAAAGTAACAATAAGTGTTTAAATTTCAGCAGGACTCAGTTCTCCAAACTAACATAAATGAACCCATTATAAAACACACCAGTTTAATTAAGTAGTGCAGTTAATGTTAGAAAGGTAAATATAACTGCATTCAATCATATTTTTATTATTTGCATATTTATTTATGCTTTCATTGGAACCGACAGTGGAAGAAAATATTAAAAGTCCCAACATACTGTTAATTTATCAGGAGTGCAAACATAATCAGTTGGAGTTTATCATTCACACAATGAATCATAATTCTTATGATAAATCATATTAACCCATTCCTACTAAATCAGCTGTTTGAAGCTGTTTCTTAGTAAAGACAGAAATGTCTGCTGGAAAACATTTGTTGGTTTCAGCTGCAGTCTCTTCTCTCTGATGTTGTATATATTGTATTTCGGTTGTATATCTATGATTAAAATATTTCTTTAACAAACTCAGTATATTAGCTTAAACAATCATTAAATCCTTTCCTTTACCAGGATCAGATGGGAGGTTATTTTATTGAAACTGAACTAAAGTTAACTTTAAACAGATGAGTTTTGATTTTGGATTTGAAATGTGGCAATAATTCTATGTTACATAGATCAGGTGTGAGTGAGTTCCAGAGCTGGGGAGCTGAATGCTCTGCTCCCCATAATAACAAGATGGGCAGGGGGAACATGAGATGAATAGAAGAAGAGGATCTGAGGATACGGCCAGGTGTAGCAATGTGAATGAGGTCCGGCAGATAAGGAGGACATTTTTGAAGGTTTGGAGAAGTATTTTGTAGATGATGCTATATGGGATGAGAAGCCAATGAAGCTGCTGTAGAACAGGTGTGACATGATGGATTGAGGGCGTCCATGTGATGATATTTTGAACCAGCTGTAATTAATGGAGAGCTTTCAATGGTAGGCCAAAGAGAAGAGAATTACAGTAATCTAAGCGAGAGGTGACCAGATTGTGGACCAGAACAGCAGTGGAGTGGGGAGTGAGACAAAGACGAAGACAATTAATATTTCGAAGACGGAAGTAGGCTGACCGAGTGATATTATTGACATGGGAAGCAAAGGAGAGGATGCTATCGAGGATGACACCCAGACTCTTGACCTGATGGGAGGTAAAGATGGAGGGGAGTTATCAACCAGAATGTTATGAAGTTTACTTAGTGCCAATTAAAAGAAGATCAGTTTTATTGTAATTTCATTTAAGAAAGTTTAAGGTGAACCAGTGTTTTATTTCAAGGAGACAATCAGTGAGGGATGAAGGTGGAAGTGTAAAGTTAGGTTTGGTTAAGAGATAAAGCTCGGTGTCATCCGCGTAGCAGTGAAACTACATATGATGATTGTGAAAAATATAACCAAGGGGGAGAAAATAAAAGATGAACAACAAGGGTCCCCAGCACCTGAGGTGATTGGAACTGGTTGAGACATAAATGATTTTAACTGAACAAACTGAGTGCGGCCTGAAAGATATGAATGGAACCAGTTGAGGTGTATTTACAATGCCAAGAGAGGAAAGTCTGTCAAGAAGGATGTTGTGTGAAATTGTATCAAAGGCCGCAGTCATATCAAGCAGAAGAAGTATAGATAATAAACCAGAATCAGCAGCAAGGAGGTCATTGGTGATTTTAAGAGGTGCTGTGGAACAGACGAAAACCGGATTGGAATTGTTCATATAAATTATTGCAAGACGGATGAGCACAAAGTTGAGCAGCAACTGTTTTTTCAAGAATTTTGGAAATGATTGGAAGATTTAAAATAGGGCGAAAATTATTGAGGTTATTGGAATCTAAACCAGGTTTGTCGAAAGCTGGGGTTACGGCAGCTGTTTTGAGAGCAAGAGGAACAACCCAGATGGTCAGGGAAGAATGTATAATATCTGTGATGAGAGGGGACAGAGAAGGAAGGGTAGCTTTAACAAGAACAGTTTGTAGAGGATCTAATTGGCAGGATGAAGATTTTGATTTTTGAATTAATTTGGAGACGTCATTGACTGAAGGAAGGGTGAAGACTGAAAGTGAACTAGTAGGGGCAACCGGAACTGGAACAGAAGATACTAAAGCAGCAGTGGGTAGAAGTTGTTTGTGGATATGTGCTATTTTTGAAGAGAAAGATGATACCAGAGTGTTACAAAAATCAGAGGAAGAAAATCTAATGGTTTTGTAATATTTGCGAATAGGGAGGGCCTTGGAGTTACCCTCATTTGAACTGTTTAAACGGGAATAATATATGGATTTGGCTGTAGAAATGGAGTCCTTGTAGTGAAGAATGTAGTTTGAATACATGTCTTTGTGCACAGTGAGACCAGTTTTCCTGTAGAGTCTTTCAAGTTGATGTTTTTCCTTATAGTAAACCGTTGTGCATGTATGAGGGAATGAAACAGATCTGGTTTTAAGTGGAGCAAGATTGTTTTGGAGGTTATGAAATTGTTTCCCTTTAGTCTGCATGCAGCACAGAAAATCTAACATATGTCAGAGATGATATCCTGCACAAGATGCCCCATACTCGTGAGCAAGCAGATGTTGAAGAGACCAAAGTTGATGGTTTTGTTGTGATTGAAAACCGCGTTTGATGACCGAGTCAAGTGGGCCAACACAGTGTGATCAACACGGCGACTGGTGTTCCTCGGTGTACAACAAACAGTAGACCAGGTAGATTTAATGGAGTTCAGCCCATCACAGCAAAAGATGCAACGAGGGCCTCGGGGAGTGTATTTCCAACAGGGCAGTTGGAAGATTTCTGGGTGTTGGAACAGAGCTGCTGGTGGTGGCCCATGTAGATGTCAACGAAGCTTGTAGAGCTCAGTGGCAGAGTACTGAAGCAGCGCTGGGTAATGGACCAAAAACTGGACAGTCCAGGCTAGTACAAGCCACACACAGCAGGTCCAAAAAGTTGCCTACATGGCAGTGGCTAGGCTCATGATCTTCGTTCAAACAAAACAGAGATGGGTGCCAGGTAGATTACTTAAAAGAAGCTGGGGAGCAGCGGCTGAAAACGCATCAGCATTCACTCTTGCCAGCCTGTCATCTAATCTGCTGATTGCAAGTCGGGGCTCCACGAAAGGCTTGACCTGAGAAACGTGGAACGTGGGGTGAATCCTCATGGAGTTGGGTAATCTCAGTCATACAGCGACAGGGTTGATGATCTTGGAGATTGGGAAAGGTCCAACAAATCAGGGTGCCAATTTCTGGGATTCTACCCTTAATGGGAGGTCCTTGGCGGAGAGCCAAACTTTCTGCCCCACCTGGTACTTAGGGGCAGGGATCCATCTCCGGTTGGCCGTTCTTGACTGAACCAGTGACATTCTGATCGACCTCCTGGCCTTTCTCCATATTCTTTGGCACCTTAGGGCAGCCGCTTGGGCGGACGGAACATTAGCCTCTCTCTCCTGAACCGAAAACATGGGTGGCTGGAAACCAAACACAACATGAAAAGGAGACAAACCAGTGGCACTTGATTGCATAACCCAGGGTAAATTTTGTGATCACTTGGTCGGGTCAGACTCACATAATATACGAAGTTTGGTTTCAGCTTCTTGGTTGGCTCTCTCAGTTTGGCCATCAGACTGAGGATGAAACCCTGAGGAAAGACTAACAGAAATTCCCAACAACAAACAAAACTCCTTCCAGAAACGTGACACAAATTGGGGTCCTCTATCGGAAACAATGTCATTAGGGATTCCATGGAGCCTGAAAACTTCTCGGGTCAATATCTCACCCATCTCCTTTGCAGATGGAAGCTTCTCCAAGGGCACCAGATGAACCATCTTAGAAAATCTGTCAATTATGGTTAGTAGTACAGAGTGACCATTTGAAACCGGTAGACCTGTCACAAAATCCATCGCAATGTGCGACCATGGGCGAGGGGGAATGGGCAATGGGTGCAACAACCCCGCAGGGGGGCGACGAAAAGGCTTGGCTCGACAACATTGAGTGCATTCAGAAACAAAGTATTTGACTCCAACTGTTAAGGTAATCTCCCCCGTCCTGAGGTGTGAATTGTTCATGCTGTGACCATCCAATGCTAGCACGTTTCTTGTGTCAGCTGACGGAATAAGTTTTATGCCGTTCTTATTTGCAAATGTTTCGTCCATGAATTCAGTGTCTGCTCTTGAATCAATAAACACAGACCCCTGGAGAGACATGGAAGAGGTTTGAAAACGAGCAGGAAACAAGAAGGAGGAGGCAGATAGTTGACTTCGGCTCAGTAGAGACCTCCCTTCCTCTGCTGAGCCTGTCCTTTTAGTGGACACCTGAGTGCTAAATGTCCCTTCTCTCCACAATAAAAACAGAGCTTGAATCTTCTCTGATGATCTTTCTCCTCAGGGGTAATCTTGGTTCTGCCCAATTGCATGGGCTCACAATCCTCATTTTCCTCAGTGAGAGATGACCGACTCCTTCTCTCATGCCGGTGTGCAGAAACCTGAGTTAATGATGAGCGACCCTTCTCATGTCGCTTCTCCTTCCTTCTCTCTGCCAGCCGAACATCAATGCCAGCAGCCAGATCCTCGAGTTGTTGCAGGGAAGAAGGGTAGTCCCAGGTCGCTAGCTCATCCTTGATGTCTTCGTTTAATCCTTTCATGAATGCATCCATTTGTGCTGCCTCATTCCAACGGCTCTCTGCTGCCAACAAATGAAAGTCAATTATATAGGTCGAGACAGGTTGATCATGCTGTTTGAGGGACAGTAATCTTCTTGCGGCCTCACGACTTGGAAGAACAGGGTCAAAAACTCGAATGAGTTCCTTGGAAAAAGTTTCATAAAGATTACAAGATGCAGACCTGTTATGCCATTCAGCAGTTCCCCGCTGTTTTGCCTTTTCTGCCAGCAGAGATATAACAAACGCCACCTTGGAACGTTCAGTGGGAAAGGATAACGGCTGAAGCTCAAAATGAATTTCACACTGAGTTAGAAAAGCTCGACACTGGTCTGAGTCTCCCCTGAACATCTCAGGCGGAGAGAGGCGTGGCTTCCTTACCTCTGCTGTTGTCCGTGTCACTTGGGCGTGGTTTCTTTGTGATGGTGGCGGCTCGGAGACAAGATTGCCAGAACGTAATGTGGAAATGATTTCCTCCATGCCAGAACCCAACCAGGAAAGGGTCTCATCAACATGGGTGCGCCACTGTTGTGCTGGCGATGGGTCCATTTTTGGCCAGATTTTTCTGCTATGAATCAGAAAAAGGCGGACCCAAGATTCAGCCAGACGCAGTACTGAAAGTTTAAAAGGTTTATTCAGCCACAGGAAAACGTCACACAAGTAACACTCCTCACAGCTTCCAGGAATCACTGAGGCAGAAAGAGGGATTAGTGACTTGTAGTCTCTCCAGATTTTGCAGGGATCAGAAAAGCCACTAACCTGCTTTTGTCTTGAGTGGAACTTGAAACCCAGAGGGGAAACCTCATTGGGCGGCAGGCGGTGATCTCCACAGCTCAGGTAAGAAGTGACTCCAGGCTGAATAATCCGAGGGCTAGGCTGGCTCAATAATTCAAGGACAGAAACAGGGTCAACGATTGGAACAAGAGGCGTCGGGCAAGGGGCAGGCAGAGGCATAAACCAGATGCAGGAAACAAGGTCGACAACCAAAATCCAAATAGTCCGACAGGGAGCAGGCAGAGGCATAAATCCAAAAGGCAAGGCAAGGTCAAGAACAATGATCAGACAGGAAGGAACGCTGGATATCTACTCACACGATGGCTTTCAAAAATCTGGCACCGTCTGCTTGTCAGAGTCAGTATATATCAGGGAAGACACAGGTGCTTGGCATGACACAGATTGCAGTACACTGCAGCAGCCACCAGGTGCATCTAATCTGCTGATTGCTGCTAGGGAGACGGTAGAGCAGACGTGCCAGAATCATAACAAAAGGTGATCGTTGTCTCGATTATCTGTGGCCTTTACCACCATGGAAAAAAATGTTATTCCCCATATTATACAAAATGGTCCTTATGTTCAGAAACATCTTCTCCTGCTTTAACTCAAACACCGAATATTGTCCAACTTTGAGCCTTTATGACACTGAGTTAATTTAGTCATTTGCTGTTATTTAGTTTCCTTTTACTACAAATAAATGATAAATTCTCATTGAAAACATGTTTTTATGATTTAATCAATACTGATTAAATAAACTTGTTTTGTTAAAAACAAATGTTTTTGTTACTTACGTTTTCTGCATGATGAAGAAGTTGTGATGTTCACTCCAGTCAGGTCTTTGTCACTAATCAGAAACAAACAGTAAAGTTATTGTTTTTACGCCTCTAAGTGTAGTTAAAGTCAGACATTATGCCCACTGTATATTACATAATACACCTCGTCATATAAAATGTAATTACTGTGTAATATTTAGGGAAGAATTAAAATGATGAAAACACGAGTGACATCATGGTGTCATATTTGGCTGAGGTTGTGCCCGACCACGTGTGAACAAGTGTGAGGGCCGCATGGTGAGGGAAGTCTTTTACCAAACTCAAAACAGAGTTAAGGGGAACGGCCGTGAGGGTGTCCTGAGAATGCACAGAGTTCAGGCGAACGGCTCTGAGGGTATCACAAGGAGGCACAGAGTTAAGGAGGATGGCTCGGAGGGGGACGATGAAGGAGCCGGAGCCTTGAAGGCCGACGGTGGCAGAGACGGAGGTCTGAATGCTGGCTGTGTTGGTAGTGCAAAGGGAACCGAGCCTTGGAGGTCAGTGGAGGCTGAGAAAGTGCTTTGGAGGTCTACTGTAGTTGAGAACATGCCTTGGAGGTCAGTGGAGGCTGAGAAGGAGCCTTGGAGGTCGTCGATGGCTGAGTAGAAGCCTTGGAGGTCAATGGCAATACAAAGAGTCAGTAGGCTGACCGAGAGGTATGGAGTACCATCTGGCAGCGCTTTACGGAGGCTGACCGGGTGGCGTAGAGGACCCTCTGGGCACAATTTCTGGAGGTCGGCCGCAGAGCATACAGGACCCTCTCGTAACCCTGTCTTGCGGTTGGCTGCAATAAAACTTGCCAGGAGGCGTGGAAGACCCATGAAGAACCCTGTCAGGTGGCCAACCGAAAGCCCACAGAGGGGCTCTGGAGACTTGAATCCCCGAAGGAATCTGGAGAACGGCCGTGAAAGCCACAATGGTGCTCTGGAGAATGATTGTGGAAACCACGATGGATCTTTGGAGAACGGCTGTGGAACCCGCTGTTTAACCCTCAACGAGTCCCTGTGGAGCAGTGTGGAACCCTTGGCAAGGTCTTGGAGAAGCCATGGAAGCCAATTGAACTCTTGGCAAGGCTCAAGAGAGAAATGCAGTAACCGATCAAACAATTGACAGAACACTGAGGACCTGCAATGGAACCCTCGACGAGGCCCTGGTGCCGTAAACAGAGGCTGGTCCACCTGGACTCCCTTCTTTTTAAACTCTGGACCAGGAGTAGGAGGTACTTTGTCCACAAACCCCTCAGAGACATCAGGCAGACCCTCAGAGGTAGAGGTTGAAGTGTCGGGCAGACATTCAGAGGCAGAGGCTGAGGCCGAGGCTGAGGCGTCAGGCTGACCCTCAAATCCAGAAGCTGAGGAGTCACTCTGACCTTCAGTGGGGTAAGCAGAAGAAGATGATGGCTTATCAGGAGAAGATATTGGCGGTGATGATGATAATGATGATATGGCGGAGCCATAAGTGTAGATGGCGACGAAGATGATTGGTCAGGAGGAACACATGGCAGCGATGAAGATAATGACTGAGTCAGGATTGTAGATAGAGGTGATGAAGATGATTTAACTGCAGACATACAGGCTTGAACCCACGAAGGAGATGGAGGTGTGTATTCTCCAGTTTGTTAAGCTTGTCTTGAGGTAAAATACTTCCCCATTCCTCTGTCTAGGCCCTCAAACGATTAGCCATATCCAATCTCCTCCAGGGTGAACTATTTGAGTTGAGTAGCCATTGGAATAAAGACATGATGACTTGGCCATATTTGTAGGCTTTGCCAAGCTGGTCCAAAATGAGGTTGTCTGCTTGGTCTTGGTGTGGATTAGACAGCTCTGTAGCTGCTGACGTGGAAGGCTCTGCTGTGGACATGGAAAGCTGGTGACGGCGGTACCTATGGCACGAGGAAGAAGCAGCGGCAGGTCAGCAGGAAACGTCAACCGGATCCACTAAGGCAGGAACCAAGGTGGGAAATGCTGAGACAGGAGATGGTGGAGGCAGAGAGAAGCAGTTCTTACCCAGTCCATACCCCGATGGCTCCTGCACAAGCTTGGAACCCCCAGAAGTCTCTTACATCTCCTCCAGCAACAGGGGAGAAAGCAGAATCTCCTTGTCATTCAAAGCCCTGGCCTCTGGCTGCCGTATTCACCGGACCAGCTCAGTGGCTCTATTGCTCGTTTGACCCAAGTGGCTGTCATAAACAGCAGAGGTTGTGCAGGACCAACATGTGAACAAGAGCATGTTGAGTAAAGTCTTTTAACAATAATGGATGAATAAATAACATACAGGATAAGGAACACAGGGAGGTAATGGACATACAGCAGGAAAACCAATGGTGACATGGAGTGGGTAGTTAACATGAGGAACCAATGGAGAACAATGAAAAGCAGAGGGTGTGAATACAGATGTAAGATGGACTATGGACCAATGAACAATGGGAGCTAATCAGTAGAAAACAGGAGCAGCTGAGAAGGAGAGAATGCAAGGCGACTGAAGGATGGACTAACAGAGAAGAGCAGGGACTTGGAGAAATACAAGAAGGAATCTAACAGAACTCTAAATAAGTAATTTCGTTGTCCGATGAGCTAACCCCTCCCTCCTACTTCCCTATTTCTAAGGGGATTGCTCAATCCAGCTCTCCATCCAACGGGTCCGGACTTCCCTAAACCTGGAAGGTCTTAATAAGCAGGTTTACTGGAAAATCTGTTTAAGCTGGTGTTGGGAAATGACACGCCTAAACCCTCACAGCCTGCATCCAAAAGTCTCGCCCTTCTTCAGCTGTTGGTCTGTTCGACCGAGTACCCCACAGCTGTCATTCACACCTCGACAGTCACTTCTGTTAACAGCTGCTGATTCCCTATTTTACAACTTGCAATTGGTATATGGGTTAGGTTGATTTTAGTGGCTTGGCACGAGGCCCAAGGGCGCTGTTTTAACAAATTTGGCTTAAGGCAACCTATAAAAACCTCCTAAAATCATTTGGAATCAGGCAACAAGACGTTTTACCACCAACTTAAAAACCCAAAAATAATTGACTGTCCACAATAAATCTAGAATTTTATATGCTTTCGTTATGCTTTTGCAGGGGTCAGTAACAGCTAATGTAGAAAAACTGAAAATCATCTTACATTTTTCTTTGATTATACTTTTATAGTTTTCTGAAAAAGATAAGACAGTCACAGTTAATGTGTAACTCCATAAAGGCCTCTTCAGTCCTCAGTTCTAGAGTGTGAAGATATACTCATTTTACTGTTTCCTGACATCTTATCCATGAAATATGATCATTATTTATTTGATACTCTAAAGATTAGGCTCTTATTTCATCATATGTGATTATTGTTAAACTCAATCATAGTGATACACGTCCGCAAAAGAAAGAAGAATTAAAACACACACCAAATGGGCCTGCCATACTTCATAGCTTTAAAATGTGAACATTTACTGCTGTATATTTCATTGATCTAATTATAAGCGTTTAATTAATTTCTGCATGGATACATGGAAGGATCTCACCTCATTTTGACAGTAAACAATGAGATGAACTAAAGAACATGAACAGTAAAGAAACAAGTCTATAACAACATTGAAACTAAAACACCTAACACAGAGGAATCCAACGAAGTAATCTAAACACAAGAATGAACAATGAATCTGAATAACAGCAACTCAACAGGAAAGTGCAGAGAAATAGGCAAGAAACTCAAAATACAAACACTTAACACAAACAGATCATGACACATTGAAGCTCTTGTTGGGTTTTCAGAGACAAAATCAGCTGTAAAAACATAAATTAATGTTCAACTAATTATTTAGATCTAATTATTTTTCCAGCACTGTAATTTAACTGATTTCTTTAAAGCACCAGCATAAAAACATATATGTCAGCGTAGGTTTCTAATCTAAACTCCTAAGTTCAGGTTCTGATATCAGGAAGTTTTCCTACCTGCGTTGTCAAACTTCTCAACGTTCAGTGAGGCTGAGAAGGCTGAGTTTTATATTCTGTGGGAGGAGGAGGTAAAACTTTGGTCACATGATTCACTCAACCTTTATTTGACCTCTGCCCCGTTTGTTGCCTGGTTTGATTGATGAAGCCTGTCCTGTAGCTGTTCGGTAAACTCATACTTTAGTTTTATTTGAAATAAACTTGTAAGACTGTCAAGAAAAAAAGAAATAACCATGAAATCACGCATCATTAAAACGTTTTAATTACCATCCTTTTCCTTGTGAGTTTAATGAATGAATGAATGAATGAGCTAAAACACACACCTTACAATGAAAACACTTTATTTGTTATATTTAGGGATCTTAGCACATATTGAGATGTTAAAATCATCATCTTTATTTTCTTTATTCTTCTGTGAGAAATTATGCAAACTTCCAGAAATGTGTTTCTGGCGACTGGAAAGAAAAGCCAACTTGCTGACAAGGATCTGATTATGTGGAAGGAGATTTCCAACAAGAAAAGCTTTTCTTTGCTCAGCAAAGAGGAGAAATGACTTCTGTTGGATCTTCTACATGCACATTTGTTCATATGGATTTTATCGTTTTTGTATATTCTGAAGAACTTTATAGTTTTTATTTCATACAAAGCTGAAAATAAATACATTTTACTTTAGTATGTTGATCAGCGGAAAATCTAAGATTTTTCCTCCTATGCAACCGAACATGATCCGGTCGGTAAACTGAAACTGAAGATTTTTAAACCCTCCTTTTACAGAACGTACCTCATTGGTCTGCTAGACTGTGGTTTCATTCAACAGTGCTGCACTGGGAATGGTTTATTCAGATAGGACATACTGGAATGAACACAATGACCTGCAATGATGTCTCTTCTTGTATATATTTTCTTTACGTTCACCATAGCTGTTTTTTTGTAATTGCTCTGTATAATTTAATGACACCTAGTTCATGTAATACACTTTAAATAATATTTTTTTAGGAAACCTTACTTGAATCTAGCCTTTTTTGCCTATGAGATTATTTCAGTTATACACCTATTATTACTCCAAGCTAAACTCGTGTAGCTATTTGCTTAAGCATGAATTTATTTTGTTCCTTATTTTGTAAACATAATAATTAATTTGAACAACAGCAACAGTCTTTTGCTCCACTTGCACTTATCCACATTTTCTCTCTCTGTACCTGGGTAGGTCCTGCATGCAGTACCGAAGGCCTCCACCAGAGACATCTGTCTTACCCAAGCAGCACCTGACACTGAGCTCTCCTCTTCTGTCCGTCTCATCATAAATGTTGTGGTTTAACCTGAGGTGTTTCACAAGGTCTGTTGTGTTGCCACAGCTCCTCACTGTTTTTCCACAAACATCACAATCTGCGGCTGTTAGTGAAGCTGAAATAGATACAAACATGACTCAGTTTCTGCCATTTTGTCTGAGTGACTGACTAACTAGGCAGCAGTGGCACGCTGCTTTGCATTACACACTAACGAACCAGAGAATTTAGACAAGATCTAAATAGTTTAGTTTCTTTATAAGGATTTGGATTCTGGAGAACCACAGTGAGAATCATTATCCACAAATAGAGAAAACATGGGACAGTGGAGCACCATCCCAGGAGAGGCTGACCTACCAAAATCACTCCAAGAGCTCTTCAAAAACTCCTCCAAGAGGTCCCAGAAGGACCCAGAACAACATCTGAAGCTCTGCATGTCTCACTGTCTCAGTTAAGGTCAGAGGTCAGGATTCAACAATAAAAAAGAGAGACTGGGCCACAATGACCTCCATGAGAGAGTTCCAAGGCCAGAACCACTGCTGACTCAACAGAACACATTAAAAACTAAGAGCATTTCAGATGAATAACATCAACAGTCAAGCATGGAGGTGGAAGTGTGGTGGTGTGGGGTTGTGTTGCTATTTCAACACCTGGATGACTTGCTGTAAGTTGTATTATTTATCAGTTATGTTCTAAAGGTGGTTTCAGGGTTTCTTGTCCTGCCGCCAGCAGCAGTCTGACGTGTTGCACCAAAATGTGACAGAAATGTGTGAGAAATGTTGAGTAGTTCCACTCAGCAGGTTGAGTAGGGTGTAGCTGACAACCAATGTTTTATTGTGTTATTTTATCCGACACTTCAAACATGCAGTCCTGAAATATTTCTGCCAGTGAGTGTTGGTTTTCATGAGATGTTTATCTTTGTTTTACTTCATCTTCATCTCCCACTTTGGTCGTTGTACAAAAACTTTATTCTTATAAGTGACGAGAAAAGCTAATCATTACCTGAGTCCAGGTTTCGGGCTGCCGTAGTACAGCAGATATTCCAGCAATGTCCCTGAGACAGAGAACATTGCTTATGTCTGTCTTCTCTGTGATGAGTAGTTAAAACGTCTCAAACCTTGTGTCTGTCTCCAGTCGTGAGTCTTTTGAGGACATGTCCAAATCAATGGTCTTTGGAACTTGAGTCCAGGTTTCAGACGGTCAGAGAACAGCAGAGGACATTGCTTCTGTCTTTAAGTTGCCTTGATTCTGCAGATTGATTCATAAAGCAGCTGCAGACACTTATTCACACAAACTTTACATCAGATGTTATATGTCTGGTTCTGATCCACATAGATTTATGATTTTTATCTATTGTCTCACTGTAACAACATATTTTCGCTTTAGTAAAGAGAAACTAAAAGTATTTTCAGCTGCCCTCTTGGTTTTAACATGACAACATTATCTTGTTTGTGTGCAGAGTCAGAGGACCGTGGTTTCATTCAGAACCACTGGACTGAAACACCATGTTCTGGTTGGTGTCAAACTGACATGTCACTATCATAAGCATGAAGACGTCTTTATGAATGTTTCTGACTGTTGTCATTAAGTTTCATTTGGTAAATTATGACACTTTTAATGCAGTGTTGACAATGTTTAAAATGTCTTTCTTATGACAACTTGACATTAAACAAGAAATCATAACCTGTCATAAATATGTCATAACAGGTCTAATTATCAAACTTTAAAAAGTTATTTAGCTTAATTTGTCAACATTAACATGTCATATGTGGTTGGTCTCAACTTTGGCTGTCCTGAGAACATTATAATTGTGTCATTAATATTTTCCCTAGGTAAAATGATATTATTTTGCTTTAACAACAGTGTCGTTAATATCTTCTTTGACCTCAGTTACAATACAACAATTTAGACTTGTCATAAAGATGTCATGAAGTGTTATTACACTGAGAAATTCCTTTAAATACCTGAACCAAACTAATCAGCAATTGAAAAGATACACTCCTTTTATTTGTTTTGCACAATACTTGCACTACTTGTTCTTCCTTAAACAGAGGTTCAACATCCGGTTCAGCATATTATACTTTTGAAAAATTAATTAAAAATTTTTTTTTAAAGAGAATGACTTGTTCTCGTCGTACTCGTCGTCTTCCGCTTATCCGGGACCGGGTCGCGGGGGCAGCAGACTCCATGGCCTCACCGAACTCCTCCCAGGTCCGAGTTTTTGCCTCTGCCACAGCCCGGGCCGCAGCACGCTTGGCCCCACGGTACCCGTCAGCTGCCTCAGGAGTCCCACAAGCCAACCACAGCCGATAGGACTCCTTCTTCAGCTTAACAGCATCCCTTACTGCCGGTGTCCACCACCGGGTTCTGGGATTGCCGCCGCGACAGGCACCGCAGACCTTACGGCCGCAGCTACGGGCAGCAGCATCGACAATAGATGCGGAGAACATGGTCCACTCAGACTCTATGTCTCCAACATCCCCCGGGATCTGGTCGAAGCTCTCCCGGAGGTGGGAGTTGAATACATCCCTGGCCGAGGGCTCTGCCAGGCGTTCCCAGCAGACCCTCACTATGCGCTTGGGCCTGCCGAGTCTGTCCGGCTTTCTCCTCCTCCAGCGGATCCAACTCACCACCAGGTGATGATCAGTGGACAGCTCAGCCCCTCTCTTCACCCGAGTGTCCAAAACATGCGGCCGAAGGTCTGATGATACGACAACAAAGTCGATCATCGACCTCCTGCCTAGGGTGTCCTGGTGCCAAGTGCACTGATGGACACCCTTATGTTTGAACATGGTGTTCGTTATGGACAATCCGTGACTAGCAAAGAAGTCCAATAACAAAACACCACTCGGATTCAGATCAGGGAGGCCATTCCTCCCGATCACGCCTCTCCAGGTGTCACTGTCGTTCCCCACGTGGGCGTTGAAGTCCCCCAGCAGAATAATGGAGTCCCCGGGAGGGGCACTATCCAGCACCCCCGACAGGGACGCCAAGAAGGCCAGGTACTCTGCACTGCCACTCGGCCCGTAGGCTGAAATGATAGTCAGAGACCTCTCCCCAACCCGAAGGCGCAGGGATGCGACCCTCTCATCCACTGGGGTAAACCCCAACACGAGACGGCTGAGCTGGGGGGCAACAAGCAAACCCACACCAGCCCGCCGCCTCTCCCCGTGGGCCACTCCAGAGTAGAACAGAGTCCAACCCCTCTCAAGGAGATGGGTTCCAGAGCCCACGCTGTGCGTGGAGGCGAGCCCGACTATTTCTAGTCGATATCTCTCGACCTCCTGCACAAGCTCAGGCTCCTTGACCCCCAGCGAGGTGACATTCCACGTCCCTAGAGCCAGCCTAAGCATCCGGGGATCGGGCCGCTGAGGTCTCCACCTTCGTCCGCCACCCAATCCTCTTTGCACCGGTCCCTCACAGTTCCCCCTGCAGGTGGTGGGCCCACTGGGGGATGGCCTCGCATCTCTCGTGCGGGCTTGGCCCGGCCAGGTCCCGCGAGGAGCAACCCGGCCACCAGGCGCTCTCCGACGAGTCCCGACCCCAGGCCTGGCTCCAGGGTGGGACCCCGGCTCCGCCGTACCGGGCAACGTCACGTGGCTCGATATTTTATTCTTCATAGGCGTGTTCAGGGTGGTATGGCCGTAAGCCATACCACCCTGAACACGCCTGATCTCGTCTGACTTGTTCTTTAACTTGAAAAAAAGTTGTTTCAACAGTCCTAATTCTAAGTGTACTTTTACATTATTGGGAGCTTCCTACTTATGTTTTTTTATTTATTTTTTTGCTATGATCGTTTCAGCCATCTTCTTTGTTAAAGCCTTCCTGCAGCGCTCTGCAAACTGGGAGATCTTCTCATCATCTTTGTTGCCCGGGAGCAGCTCCTTGAAAGTGTCTGGAAATGTGATCGCTAGTTCAGCGATCACAGCTGTTCTTGCATTGGTGTTGCAGTCAACGTTAATATTGGTGAGGGCCTTTTTCATGGATCCAAACTTAGTAAGTCTCTTCAGGGCATTCTCATAGCGAGTGATGACTCCATTCATTGTGGCCGCAAAAGGAGCAAAAAACACATAAACAAAAAACAATGTGAGCATCCTTTAACTAAATAGATAAGACTGCTCCACACTTGTTTTTCAGTCTATGTTGAAAACAACTGAATGACAATTCTGAGTGACAGGCCTGTTTTTTAATATATAGGCTAATTAATTTATATAACTTTTCAATTACAGTATGTTCAAACAGGGAAGAAAACCATATCTTGGTATTCTATTTTGGTATCTGTTTTTTAATAAGATTGTTTCTGACATGTCATTGGCTTTTACTTTCAACTAAATATAACTGCTGAAAATACGGAGATATGTACTCTGTATCACCATTCAACGTAAGATACAGAGATTTTTTTTTGGTCTATATTGGTCAGCCCTTGTGCATACCTATTAAGTTGAGTATCTGAAGCCTAAACAGTCTCTCACAACACGATGAACTGACAGTTGTTAACTTTTCTGAATTTCCTAGAAGACGTAATCAAAACTCATTAAAAAACATGTATTGTTTAAGTTGATCTTATTACATTAAGTGAGGCAAGCGTCAAACTGCTTGGGTATAACTATATATTCTGTTTTTTATGAAGATGTCCAGTTACCAAGCATGCACATCATAGCTTTTCTAATTTTCTTTTTTGCAAAGCAGCTTCTCATGTTTTATCTGTAGCCCCACGACAGCCCTGCTGATAATCCTTAGTTTTCAAGCGGATGAGAAGGATCAGTCAGAAGCCAGATAAGGAAATTTCAAACTTGGGATGTTATAGACAACAAATGGAAGACTGGGAGATTTTGTTTTCTGCTCAAAACTTTCCCCTGGGTGCCTTGTATCATCTATATCATCTTTCCCATTTCATTTTATTTGGATCAGCTCCAAACTTTATTCCAGAGGTGTAGCGAGCTTTTCAAAGGTGTGGAGGATGTAGTTTGTCTCTAGGTGACATTGGCTATGATTCGAGATTCTTAATGGCTGTGTGTTTTATGTTTTTATTTTAACACAATCTCAACTTTCTAAGAGATTTGTTACAGTTCCATAAAAAATGCTTATGATCATTACATAACATCTGGGATGAAAATAAGCATCACACACGCTGTCTGCTCCAATTGACTTATTTTACAAACTGTAACGGAAGTAAGATGCACAAACTCCCAGTTTCAAGCATAGTTCCTGAACCTCTCACTAGCATATTGAGAACAACTGTCAGAGATAACAATGTCTGGGATTCCATGTCTAGCGAAAATTGACTTCATGGCTTTTATTACACCCTTGCTTGTCGTATCCAGTAGCTTCATTATCTCAGGATATTTGGAGAAGTAGTCGACACACAGAAGAAATTCTGAACCCTCGCAGTGAAACAGATAAGTGCCGACCATCTGTCATGGCCTTGTTGGTAAAGAATGTGAGATTATTGCTCTTCTTGGTTGCTGTTTTTATTTTTATTGCAGCCAGCTGTTCAATCTGTGTGGACATGCCTGGCCAGTACAGTACATCTCTGGTCCTGTCCTTACATTTGATGACTCCCAAGTGGGACTCATGTATTTTTGTGAGCATTTGTGGTGTTGTGGAAAATTGTATTTACCACAGAAAGAGATCAATGATCATTACTACATCTGCTTTATTAATTTCGCCTTATAAGGGAGAAAGTTTCCAGCATCAGACGTGCTACTGAGCTGAGCCGAATCTGTTCTGACCAGACAAAGGAAACCACCACCCTATATCAGTATTGTTAAGCCCCATGTAGCATGGCCCCCCTCAGGAAGAACAGAGGTAGGAATTAATTCAATTCTCACCCAGACGCCCCAGCTCCTCAGCAAATAAATGTTCCCTTCATCTTGTATTTTACAGTAGGTATGTCCAGGAGGAGGGAGCAGAAGGGGAAGCGAAAACATTTGTCAGGCCAGACAGACTCAGAAGAACAAAATGCACTTTCAAAGTTTACCATCACATACCACCCTTTCAATTATAAATGAAACTTGTTTTATGTGTGATCAACATCGATTAAAGGAAAAAGAAAATAATAAAAAACAACAAAAAGCTAGTTTTGACTAGATAAATACCTACAATAATAAAAGAAAAAAAAATGACATAGTCATCATCTGTATGAGCGAAAAACCTGTCAGTCAGACCTTAAAACACATTTGTGCATTAACAAAAAATCAGCTCAAAATACTCACATGACCCTTCCGTAAATGCGGTCGCCTATATGGTAAAGAAATGACCAGAAATAAAAGAAAAAGCAACAATAAAACAAAAATGAAATAAGAAATAAAACAAAGAAACACGATTACCAAATCATCAACACTTTGTGTTCATTACTCATCTACAGAAGCATCATTAGAATCAAGAAATGTTAAATGAATAAATGATGAATATAATGTTCGCAAAACAATAAGGAAATCATCATTTAAATAAATGGAGATTAAACAGTGGTAAAATAATCAAAAATAATCACCATTATGAGAGTTATTGAAGTTGTCAGAGTCATAAGGGCCAAGGAACCACCTTCATAAATATGTTTAGAAACAAGTACTCCATTATTTTGGAAGTTAGGCTTCACATTTTTAATAATGCCATAAGGATGAATGTCAATTAAGAAGAGAAACATAAAAGTTAAACAAGTACATCCGTGGTTTCCTCCTCAGAGTCAGTGTTGCTGTCAAAGTGGGAGCCCATAAGCAACAGCATCTAAAAGGTGGAGTTTTCTTTTGATAGAGCAGTCATAATAAGTTTATTAATCACGTTTCTCAAGCAAGTAATGAGACAGCAGCCTCAACAGGTTAACGTTGCTGCAAACACCTCAAGGGAAGTTAGAGCTGCTAAACCTAAACCCTTGTATTTACCTAGCATACCTGTAAACCAATCACCAAGTGGATCCTCCATGCCAGAATATTCAGTCATAGGACTTCACAGAGTTCAAAGGTCATCTAGAGTTACAGAACCATCAGTGGCATTATTAGTAGGAGTATTTTAAGTCAGATCAAAATCAGATAAATGCTTTAAGAGATGATGAAATCTAGTGGAGGAAATTCAATGCGGTCTAAGCAAAGTGATGGAAATGACTAACCTCACTAATGTGCAAACTCCACTCCACGAGGGTGGTAAGATATTTAACAAGGTTTTACCTCCACAATACCAAAATAAATCAGTTCTAGGAATGGACAGAGTGCAGACGGAGTGATTAACTGGACCTGATTGAGAAGGGGAAAAACAGGGAGAGGACTAACTAAACAAAAGGTAAACAAAGATACCAAACTAGATGACAAAGCTAAGAGAAAATATAATCTATAAGGAAATATAAACTAACACATAACACAAGAATCCAGGAAGTAATAAAACTAAACAGAAGCAATCTAACAAACCTGAATAGACAGAAAAGTACCTGGGAAAGCAGAAAGTAAACAAGCACAAAAACCTAACCCAGACAGATCCTGACAACAATCTAACCAAGTGTTTGTATCAGCATAACCTGTTTCAATTTGGAGTGGTTGTTGTGGGCTGATAGGTATAGGTAAGTAACTAAAGCCTTTTGTAAAGTAGGAAGAGTAGGAAATATTAGATGGGGTGGAAGATTGTGCAGTAGGAAAAGAGGGACTGAGCTGCACCTTTATGAGAGCTTGTGGGGCTGCTCCTTGTACATCAACACCTAGAACCAGTATAAAATCACAGCCATCCCAGGGGCTGGCAGACATTGGTTTAAATGTAAGAATTAGAGGATTATGCTTAGTTCCTAGTTCAGGACATCCTGAATGATCCTTGATGATTGCTACCTGTTGCATAAATTGTTGCCATTTAGAGGAACCAGGTTGATAAGTATACCCTTAGAATTAGTTCCAATTAACATTCGGCCAGGAAGGGCACCAGTTAGATGTAGGCTGACCCAGTGAAAAAACACAGATATAAACATCATACAAGGATGATCCTCTTGATAAACTACCACACTTCACAACATCACATAGTTCAAATCTAGCAGAAACAGTAAAACATTTTCTGGATTGTCACTGCTGGGGTGAACACACTCTTTGCTTCCCGCCGCAAACCATTTTGTCGAGGCAAAGGAGCGCCTAGTAGCCACCAAATGAAAAAAAGAGAATAAGGATTGTGGTGTAAGCTTGACATTCTCTCCGCGGCAGACGTCGCCAGTTCATCATGTTGGATAAAGGTTATGTGCAATGTGTAGAGGTCTTCCCTGTGTGTTCCCATGAGTCTCTCATTATTTATTTATTTATTACAGGGACAGTGCATATTAATAACATTTCTGTCAATATGCCAGAGTTGGCCAGAAGGCACTTTTTCACCTGCAACTCCCACAGTTGGTAAAAGTCACCATAAAAGAATAAGAGTAAAACTACATATTTACATAAACAAAATAACTATTACAATACATTTCATAAAAATACTATAAAAGCTAAATTGTACATTGAATGCAGTTTGAAACGTGAGAAAGCACAATAGAGAGGTTTTGACAGTAAGACAACATCCTATCTTCATGCAAAGATGCGGAGGGCAATGGTTTTAGCAATATTCCCATGCCCAAATTAGGAGGCCTGCCAAACGTCACTTCTAAAGGACTAAGGTTGACTCATGCTCTTTGTCACATTCCCATGTTAGTGAGAACAATAGGCAGGGCCTTTGTCCAAGGTAAGCCAGACCCATTTTCATGCTCCAATGCGCCACCACTTTATGGGTGATGTGCACAGTGTGTTCTTAGGTCAAACCCCACAAACTTACTCACCTCCTTTACATATGAGTGCCATTGTTGCTGGAAATCTTTGAATATTCCTTCAAAGGGCCGATCCAGACTCCATCAGTGCTCTCCATTGTTCTCTATTGCAAAGGCAAAGCTCTGCAGTGCTTTCAAATCATGCAGGGGTGGAGAGGGGGAGGTGTCCTTGTGTGTGTGTGTAAAACTAACCCTAACTGTGAAGAGAGGAGCAGAGAAAGCTGCCAAATTAGCAGCTAAATCAGCTTTGTTGTTTCCGCAAGAAACAAAGTCTATAGAAGATGTGTGTGCTGCGCATTTACACACAGAGATAGCTTTTGGTAGAAGAATTGCTTCATTCAGGTTAGAAACCTGAACATAGTTCAAAATAGGCTTTGCATCAGATTTAAGAAACCCTCTGTGCTTTCACAATGCCCCGAAATCGTGGGCAACTCTGAATCCGTACTTGGAATCAGTGAATACGTTTACACTCTTTCTTCCACCTAATTTACACACTTCAGTTAAAGCAGCAAGCTCAGCAGCTTGGGCAGAGAAGTGTTTGGGCAATGAGCCAGAAACAAGAGTTTCATGTAAAGAACACACAGCAAAACCCACCTGATTCACACCAGCATCAGGATTTCAAAAAGCAGAACCATCTGCAAATAAAAGCATCTCTGGATTCTCCAGAGATACTTCAGAAAGGTCAGGTCGGGATGTGCAAACTTCTTCCAGTACTGATACACAGTATCATTATGAGGCTCCCCATCATGTGGAGTGGGGAGAAGTGTTGCTGGGTTAAGTACAGTACACCTTTTAACTGTTCTATTTGGCATCTCCTGGAGAATTGATGTGTAGCTCAGCCAGCAAGCAGCAGAAAGGTGAGATGTTTTTTTGTTCAAGAATAATAGCAACAGAACCAAAACAGTGAGGTCTGTGTACCCAACAATGTCTTGAGAAGCTAACACCGCTTTTTTTGGAGCTGCCACAGCACGAAGACAGCCAGGAAGTCCTGCAGCAACAGGTTCTAATTTAGCAGAAAAATAGGCAACAGGTCGCTGTTAACACCCATGATCCTGGAGAAGTACTGATATCAGGCATCCATGCTTCTCATCAACAGAATGAACAAAAGGTTTGTTAGGATTCGGGTAGTCCTAAAGTTGGAGTCCTAAAATTCCTGCAATATGAGGTCAAGCCCAGGGAAGACATCAACTGTTTTTTTGTAACAGGTTTAGGAATATTTTGCAGACACATGCTTTGAAAAAGGCCTTCTAACTTAAGCAGAAATGACATGACCTAAAAAGGTTACTTGGCTGGACAAACTGAAGTTTAGAGAGAGAAAGGCCTTATGCACCTCTGAATGCAAATATCCTAGTAGATTGACAGTGTCTTTTTCACATTGCTCCTTAGTTAGACAACAAAACTGGATGTCATCAACATACTGTAACAAGGAAGAGCATAGGGGTCAACTCTAATGGCTCAAGATTAGCTTTGATGCGGCATTATTTATGGTTGGGCTTTCACAATAACCTTGACACAGACAAGTGAAAGTGTAAGGTTTCCCTTCACACTCAAAAGCAAACCAAAATGGACTCTTCTCATCAACAGGTACACTAAAAATAAATTTCAGAGATCAACCACAGAAAAAGACTTTGCATCTGGAGGAACTTGTGACAAAATTGTGTGTGGATTTGGAACTATAGGTGCTCTGGGCTGGACCGATGTATTTACAGCTTGTAAATCTTGCACATAACTCCATTCATCAGGTTCCCCTTTATTTTTGATATTTTTAACAAGGAAAAGAGGAGTTCTTGCAGAACTTTCACAAGGAATGATAATTCATTTTATCAAATGTGATTCAAAAACAGGGTTGATCCCTAATATGGCTTCAGATTTGAGTGGGTGCTGTTTTGCGTAGGGTCTGTAATTAGATTTAGGAGTCACAGCAACAGGTTCACACCATTTTATTAGTACGACATTGTATTTGCTTTTGCCCACAGGCCAGCAGGCACCTGGGCCAACAATGGGTGTGTTGTGATGTCAATTTCAGCAAATGAGCCATGCTTGAAAAAAAGATCACCTTCTGGGATCAATTGAACATTTCTTTGACAATGCACAGTGTCTTAAAAAACATAAGATTAGAATTGTGTAGTACCACTGCCCAATCACATTCGTTTTTGCATCCCCAAACCCAGACCCACACCGATCTCCCCGTTAAACCCCCCTCACCCCAGATCCCGACCCAGACCGCACAGAACTCTCCCATCTCCCCACTGAGCCCGGCTTTTGCTTTACTGTATTCTGATAACATGAAAGGAGCTCTTACAATCGGGACCCAAATGGCTCTGACATCTTCTCCATTCAACACCCCCCATGGCCGAGGCCCTGCTACTAAACCAAAATCTTCCAAATGCCGCAGAGCCCCACCACCTCCTAATCTATCTCCTCCTAATCAGGACCTTCAAATCAATTCAATTCAATTCAATTCAATTTATTTATATAGCTCCAATTCACAACACATGTCGTCTCAAGGCACTTCACAACAGTCAGGTTCATACATTCCAATTAATCGTAACCATTGAACAGTTCAGTCAGATTCAGTTTTATTCAAATTGGATAAAAAGTTTTTCTATCTAAGGAAACCCAGCAGATTGCATCCAGTCAGTGACTTGCAGCATTCACTCCTCCTGGATGAGCATGTAGAGACAGTGGACAGTCACTGGCGTTGACTTTGCAGCAATCCCTCATACTGAGCATGCATGTAGCGACAGTGGAGAGGAAAAACTCCCTTTTAACAGGAAGAAACCTCCAGCAGAACCAGAACCAGGCTCAGTGTGAGCGGCCATCTGCCACGACCGATTGGAGATTTGAGAGAACAGAGCAGAGATACAAATCACTTCTCTGTGATACAGTCTGGGCTCCAGTGGTAACTCTATCAGAAATGATCATGTCCAGGAAAAACTTGGGCCCCTAATAGGAGATAGTTGTAAAATCTCTGTGCTTATGTGACAGAACAAAGCTAAAAGGATGAGACAGTAATAAACAATCAAAAAAAGCCATAAACCGTCAGGTACAACCAGACACAGAGTTAATAGCAGCAACTAAGTCATATAAACTGGCTTTATTGAACATTAGATCTTTGTCAGGAAAATCATTTTTAATCATTGACTTCATTACTGACCACGATCTTGATGTTCTGTTTTTAACAGAAACATGGTTACATGAATTTAATGAAGCTCCCATTCTGATAGAGGCGACGCCTCCAAACTACAATTTTCTTTGTGAGAGCAGACAGCAAAGAAAAGGTGGAGGGGCCACTTTGTTTAAAGATTTATTACAGGGTAAAAAAGTATTTCTGGGCAGATTTGACTCTTTTGAATATTTGGCTCTCCAGGTAAAGAACCCGGTCCGAACCATGTTCTTCAATATTTACAGGCCTCCTAAGTCCAAAACAAACTTTATCAGTGATTTTAATGAGCTTTTATCTGTGATATGTGTTGATTATGACTGTTTAATTATTGTGGGAGACTTCAACATTCACATGGACAATCCTGAAGACAGAAGTCCAATAGATCTATGTGACACTCTTAGAAATGTTGGTTTGACTCAACATGTTAAACAGCAAACGCACAAACAGGGACATATTTTGGACTTGATCATCACTAAGGGTCTAAACATTTCCAAGGTGTCTGTAACTGATGTTGTTCTATCTGACCACTTTTCTGTTATTTTTGAAAGCATCATCTGCAATGACTCAGTTTGCCAAAGAGACATGATAAGAAAACGCATCTTTAAGGACGGTGCTGCTGAAACCTTTAACCAGATTTACTCTTCTACCTCCACTTTGCCCTGTAACACTGTAGATGAGCTGGTAGATAACTTTCATTCTAAAATCTCAGACATCATCGATTCAATTGCTCCAATTAAAGTGAAAGTCGTTTCTGGGAAGAAAATGTCTCCATGGAGAAGTGCTCCACCAGTCAGAAGTGAAAAAAAGGAGTGTTGAAAAGCTGAATGCAGGTGGCGAAAGACTGGACTCCAGGTTCACTATATTATCTATAAAGAGAGACTATACAGATATAACCTACAACTGAAAAATGCAAGAGAATCTTTCTTTTCTGAGATCATCAGCAAAAACATTAACAATGCTGGTGCATTATTTGCCACGGTCGACAGGTTAACAAACCCTCCTGTAACTGTAGCATCTGAACTCCACTCTACCAGGACCTGCAATTAATTTGTTAACTTCTTCACTGAAAAAACCCAAAAGATCAGAGAGGCAGTCAGCACATCCACATCAACTCCAGGACCAATGATGTCTCCAACTAGAACTGATTTTGACAAATTTCCCAATTTCACCAAATAAACTACAAAAACTTAGAAGAAATCGTACAGCAACTAAGTTCTTCTTCCTGCTGTCTCGATGTTTTACCCACAGCTTTCCTCCAGAAAGTATTGCCCGTAATAACATCTGATTTAACACAAATAATAAACACGTCCCTTTTGTCAGGTGTTTTCCCCCAGGCCTTGAAAACAGCAATTATCAAACCTTTATTGAAAAAGAGCAACTTGGACAAGCTGCTACTACAGAACTACAGGCCTATATCAAACCTCCTCTTCATCAGTAAGATTATTGAAAAATCTGTGTTTCAGCAGTTAAACAACTTCCTGACAACGACCAACTGCTTCGATGTCTTCCAGTCAGGCTTCCTGCTCACCACAGTACAGAGACTGCTCTTGTAAAGGTGTTCAATGACATCCGTATAAATGCAGACTGTGGAAGAACCACGGTGCTGGTATTATTGGACCTTAGTGCAGCATTCGTCACTGTTGATCACTCCATTTTATTAGAGCGCCTGGAAAACTGGGTCGGCCTTTCTGGTACAGCACTCAACTGGTTTAAATCCTACTTGAAGTACAGGGACTTTTTTGTGTCAGTAGGTAACTTTACATCAGAGAGCACAAAAATCACATGTGGCGTTCCCCAAGGGTCCATCTTAGGGCCCCTCCTATTCAATATCTACATGCTCCCCCTAACTCAGATTTTAATAAACAACAATGTAAGTTATCATAACTATGCAGACGACACACAGCTATACGTTACGATGTCACCAGGTGACCATGAACCCATTCAAGCGCTGGGTAAATGCTTAGAAGAAATCAATGCATGGATGGGCCTACATTTTCTTCAGCTGAATCAAAACAAAATTGAAGTAATAATCTTTGGACCAAAGGAAGAGCGTTTAAAAGTTAGCACACAACTTCAGTTAATACAGCTAGAAACCACCAGTCAGGCTGGAAACCTGGGTGTAGAGATGGACTCAGACCTGAACCTTCAGAGGAACATAAAGACAGTAACTAGGTCGGCCTTCTATCACCTAAAGAACATCTCCAGGATTAATGTCTCAGCAGGACCTTGAAAAACTAATTAATTCGTTCATCTTTAGTAGAATTGATTACTGTAACGGTGTCTTCACAGGTCTGCCTAAAAAGTCAATCAGACATTTGATGCATTTCTGCATTTGATCCAGAACGCTGCTGCCCACGTCCTCACTAGAACTAAGAAAGTGGAGCACATCGGCCCGGTTCTAAAGTCCCTACACTGGCTCCCTGTAGCTCAGAGAATAGACTTTAAAATATTTCTGTTAGTCTATAAATCACTGAATGGCTTAGCACCAAAATACATTACAGACTTGTTGTCAGTGTATCAACCACCCGGACCTCTCAGGTCTTCTGGCTCAAATCTACTCTGCAGAACCAGAACCAACTTTCCTTTCATTTTCTTATCCATCATTCTATTCTCTTTATTTTTTTAATTGCATTTTTGTCACTGCAATGTACATTGCCTATTATGTTTTTCTTTTTTTTTTTCCATCATGTGAAGCACTTTGAATTGTCTTGCTACTGAAAATGCTGTATAAATAAACTTGCCTTGCCTTCAGTGAGTGTTGTTGCTGTGGGTCTGTAGGTGTGGCTGTTCCTGCTGCTTGAAGTCTGGAGGCTGCTGGTCTAGCAGAGGAGGTGCTGTCAGGCTGCTGCCTATTCTCTGTTGGTCTGGCAAAGACACAGGTGTCCAGGTCTTGATCCACCATAGCTGCCAGAGTCATCAAAGCTCCCACATCAGGATATAAAGAGTGAGAAACAGAAGAAGGGGTGTCTGATTTTGCAAAAGTACAGTTAGGGGTAAAATTATATTCTTTAATCCATTCATTTTCAGTCCATTTTTTTTTTCCATGTAGTCAAACATTTTTCCCTGAGGAGGAGGAGATGTTTCCTTAGAACTTGTCTGGCCTATTATACGTCTGGGTAATGAGGGAATATTTCTTAAAACCTGCAGATGTTTCCACAGGACTTTAGAGCTTTCTGGCACTCTAAGCGCCTTCCCTCTAACTAAATAGTTAGGAGAGCGTCATTCAACCACAATGAGAGCAAAAACATTTGTCAGGCCAGACAGAGTGTCACCTAAGAAGAACAAAGGCACTTTCAAAGTTTACCATCACAGTGGTCTCAGCTGCTGTGGTACAATGAGCTTCTCTGCTTTAAACAGCAACCCTGAGGCAAAACTGACTTCTTCTCTGAACATTCAAAACAGTTGAATACAGGCTGGCACAGTGGATCTGTCTCTTGGCCACCCATATAATGACATATTTTTTAGCTCCTGAAGAACTGGGTCAAGTGATGTTGCTTCTCTCAACATTTCCAGTTTTTCTTTCTGAGTTAGGTAACTGAACCAAGTGATCTGCCGCTCTTTCTTGAGGAGTGGTCTTTAAGGAATGCACGGCTTTGTTGGGACCCACCCATGGAAACAACATTAAAACTCCGGTACACACTTTTCTGGAACTTTCAAAATAAATTGCATTTAACTGACTTCCAGCAGCTGAGGAAAGGGGCGTAGCATCAGACTTTCCATGATGCCACTGTCTGAACAAGAGCACCCCCTCTCCAACAAGCCAATCCCTTCAACCGGTGTTCATCGGGATAGGAGGGGAACAGCGCGCTAATGTCACTTTGCTGGCAAACAGACATAAACTCTTCCAAGGATGTCATACGATCATCGATCATATGCAAAGTTAAGTACGAATGAAATACTGTCTGTGTATCCGGTATTTTCATTCATGAACGGGGAAATTAAGGTGTAAGAATTGCTTACTTTCTCTCTGAGGCCTGCAGAAGCAAACTGTCCCAGAGAAGTTCCCTCCGGAGAAGCGGTCTCTACGAAGCCGAGCAGAGCGGTCTCCCAGTCTGGAAGGAAGACAGCAGAGACCCCATCACCGTGGTAACGGTAACGTGCAGAGTGGTTGGCGGACAGAACGGGCCGTCTTTCATCCACAGCCACGGAGGTTAGCTAGAAGCTAACCGTTTGTTCACAGACCGGCCGACAGAACAGCCGCCACACCCCACAGCTAAGGAGGTTAGCTGTAGCTAACCGTTTAAAGACTGTGGACGTTTCTTCAAACTTCTCCGCCTTGGACAACATTCCTCACCACAGTTCATGAGGTTAAGTGTTTGAGCAGAATAATATAGAAAATTTAGATTAAAATGATCTAAACGTTTTTTATTTTATGAAGTTTGGTTTTGTTTGTGTTGAACTCAGCTATCTTGGTGCTGCAAGCTGTCTGCAGCACACATGTTCTGTTTGTGTGTTTTTAAAGTTAAGACACACTTTATTAAAGGGTGATTTTAAACAGAAGATGGATCATAATGCGCCGTCCGCGCTTATGCATTTTAACCCTTTTATCAACGGTAATTTTAAAGGTGTGTGTTTAATTCTGGTGCTAAGCTATCAGCTTCTTTGTTAGCTTCAATGGCTAACAGCTAAGGACATGTGCTTGCTGCTAAAGAATATTTACCCAGAAAGGTTTAGTTTTCAATCCAGTAAATAATGTGTCCCTAATATAATTTTACTAAATTTGATAACTAAGTAAACACCATTAAGCCCCATTTTTCCAGAAAGATTTGGCTCTTTTCCAAAAATATTCCCTTAATAATATTTCTTGGAATATTATTTCAATAAATAAAGGCAGTTAATTAGACACCGTTGAGAATTAGTCATCCAGAAGGTTGGTTTTATTCAGCAGATCATTATTTAAAACATTATTTTATTAAAATAATATTTTATCTGATCTTGCATTGTGAATGGTTGTCTAAATGTTTGCTAATTATTTTCTAAGTTGGTTCCAAGACTAACTTAACTTTATTTCCAGATTCTTCAAGATAATCCTTGGTTCTCAAACATAAACATTGCATGGTAATGTTGCATCACTCTTTCGGTCATGATTTCTAATCATCTTAATCAACTTGTTTATATTGTACATAGTCCATTAGTCTTCATTATTCTTTAATTCTGCTTGGTAGTTTAGTTGGATTGTTTTAGCAAAGTAAAGAGTTTGTTGATTGAAATATGTTTGACTTTGAGTTGACTTATTTTTGTTAATAAATTGTTGTATTTTAAGAAATTGTGTGAATTCATTCCATGTGTGCAGAGTTTTGCTGTTCAATAATGTCAGAGCTCGTCTCACACCTTTCTATTTTGTCCTAATACCATCGCCTTACTGGGCTGGTATTCACAGGACAACCCTTAACAGACCCAAATATTATTTGATAAAATATTAAAATATTAATATTAAATAATATTCTCAGATTCATAATCCCAACAGCTTAATGCATCCGCTATGTGAAGGTCTTTCCTCGGCTTGTACGTGACAAACAAGCGGTACTTTTAAAAAAGCGGCACCATCCTCATAGGAGCTTGATTAAGCGGCTTCTTGAAGATGCTCTCCAATGGTTTGTGGTCAGTTTCTACTTGGATAAGTCTCCCATATACATACTGGTGGAATTTTTCACATCCATACACAATGGCTAACAGCTCTAACATTCTGTGAGCCATACGCCACAGGTTATTCTTGCAAGATCACAGCTCTGATAGCCGCAGAGCTGGCATCAACAGTTTCATAGGTTTGGTGATATCATAATACTTCAGAGTAGGAGGTCCGGTGATGAGTTTCTTTTACATTTTAAAGCTTTGTTGTTGTTGTTCCTCCCAATGATATTGTCTGATATTCCTGGAGCAGTTGTCTTAGCAGTGCAGAAACTTCAGACAGGTTTGGAATGAATTTTGCCAGATATTGCACCATTCCCATGAACCGCATCAATCCTGGCTTGTCTACGGTGTAGGCATTTGCACAATGGCTCCGATCATTTCATGTCTGATCATGTTTCGTCTCTGATCCTGTTGCTCCTGGGTGTCACCCTGGACCAGCAGATCATCTGGGCCATGGCTCTCTGAAACAGTTCACTTGCAGAAGATATGCCAAAGGGAAGGCGCTTAACGCGGTACCTGCCAATAGGTGTGTTAAAGTTGCACATTTAGGAGCTTCATCGTGTAATTTTATTTAATAAAATCCCTGGTTGGCATCCAATACAAAGAAAACTTTGCTCTGGGCATTTATGACACAACTTCCTCTACAGTGAGAAGCAGATCTTTAGGATCCATACAAATCCTTATTTTTGTTGGAGTAACCACTGTCACCATGCTGTTCACCCACTGAGTCAGGTCCGACTGCTTTGTGATGATACCTGCTTTCTCCATCTTGTGAAGCTGTTCTATCACTCTGTCACTGGTAGCAACTGGAATCCTTCTGCGCGCATGAATCACAGGTTTTACCTCTGGGATCAGTTTAATGGTGTGTTTACAGGACTGTCAAGCATCTCAGTCCTGTAAACAGCTGTTGATATTCTTTCAGAATGACATTAGTTTTTTTTCTACACTGTGGAGTCTTTTCTTTAAGTTTTGCTAGTCAGGAGCATACCTTTGGTATTATTTCAAAGTCAATTCTGTGTTTTTGACCCTTGTATGTAAATGTCAGTGATGTTCTGCCCAACGGCGCCCAACTTGCATTGAGATGCATAAATCAGTTGCCTCCCAACTCCACTCTCACCTATACCAAAATAATCTGTATGAACAGTTCCAGTCCAGTTTACGCCCACTCCACATAGCATTGAAATAGGACTCAATAAAATTTCAAGTGATCCCCTCATGGCAGCTGATTTTGGACTCCTCACTATCCTCCTCGACCTGGGTTCAGCATTCGATACCATCTGTCACTCCAAACCCTTTGTGAAGTCCCTTGAGATGACATGTGTTGTTAATTGGTGCTATATAAATAAAACTGAATTGAACTGGTTCACATCTAACCTCTCTGCCTGTACTCAGTTGATCCAACTCAAGTCCTTTAAATCCACCCCTTCCCCCCATTACTTTAGGTGTGCCCCAGGGATCTGTCCTGGAGCACCTCCTCTTCATCATTTACCTCCTCCCCTTGGAAATATTCTCTGCAAATTAAACTGCCGCTGATGACACCCAGCTCTACCTCATTACTAAACCTTTGTCCACTCTTCCGCCCACCTCCCTGACTGATTGCATTTGTGAAAAAAGAAACTGGTTCACCCTGAACTTCCTTCAATTAAACTTGATTATTGTAGTGATTCTCTTCTCTTCTCTGTCTTCCTCATAAATCTCTCCATAAAATGAAACTGGTCAAGAATTCAGCTGCCTGCATCATAACTCAAACCTCCTCGTTCCACCACATCCCTCCAGTCCTTCAGCAGGTTCATTGGCCTCCAGTTTAGTCTCATATCCAATATAAAAATCTCGTGTTTAAGATTTAAGCCCATTCATAACCTTCCCTCTCCATATTTGTCTGACCTCCTTCTTGTTTCCATTTTCTCTTCCGTTCCCTTAGATCCTCCTCCTCCATACACCTGTCTGTGGCCCTCCACCCATCTCACCACCAAGGGTAGCAGAGAATTCAGTCGCTCTGGAATTCATTACCATCCCAACTCCCAACATTGATTCACTCCTCAATTTCAAATCACAACTCAAAACAAACTCAAGGCTCAAATCTGTTTATGACTGCTTAATCCATCTGATGGCTATTGTTCTGTTATTATTATTATTAAAGCTAACGCTAAGCTAGCGACCCCTTGCCACTACGAGAAAAAACGTGAGAAACACAGAGGGACCCCAAACATTAAGTGCAGCAACAAAAAATGTGTTTTAATGTGCTTATGTGTTAGAATTAGTCAGACATGTCACAGTAAAGATAAATCAGATCAAATTGAGTCTTTACACACCAAATAATCCACCGAGTGCAACAATAAAAACAGGACGTTTTCACTGTTGCACTGAGTGCAAACAAGAATGCAGGAACGCGTCAATTTTGTGTTTTTGACCCTTGTACGCAGGAACGCGTGAAACAGTGAAAACAGGAGCGCAATACGCCTTACCCAGTCAGCCATCACAACCCCATCAGCTGTCAAAGATAAAGGGATGTTGCATTGGAGCAAATGGACACAGTGTTCCCTCGCCCGGATGCGGGTCACCGGGACCCCACTCTGGAGCCATGTCTGGAGGTGGGGCACGCTGGCAAGCACCTGATGGCCAGGCTTTCACCCATGGAGCCCGGCCAGGCATAACTCAAATAGGAAACGTGGGTCCCCCTTCCGATGGGCTCCCCACCTGTGGGAGGGGCCAAAGGGGTCGGGCGCAATGTGTTATGGGTGGTGGCCGATGGCAGAGACCTTGGCGGTCTGATCCTCGGCTGCAGAAGCTGGCTCTTGGGATGTGGAATGTCACCTCTCTGGTGGGGATTGAGCCTGAGTTGGTGTGCGAGCTAGCGAGGTTCTGGCTAGAAATAGTTGTGCTCACCTAGACGAATGGCTCTGGCTCTGGAACCAGTCTCCTGGTTGGACACTCTTCCACTCTGGAGTTGCCCCTGGTGAGAGACGCCGAGCTGGGGTGGGCATACCTGTTGCCCCCAATTTCGGCGCCTGTACGTTGGGGTTCACCTCGGTGAACGAGAGGTTAGCCTCGGTCCACCTACGGGTGGGTGGACGGGTTCTGACTGTTGTTTGTGTTATGCACCAAACAGCAGTTCAGACTACCCACTCTTTTTGGAGTCCTTGGAAGGGGTGTTGGAGAGTGCCCCTCTGGGGGACTCCTTTGTTCTGCTGGGGGACTTCAACCCTCACATTGGCAATGACAGTGAGACCTGGAAGGGTGTGGTTGGGAGGAATGGCCCTCCCGTTCTGAACCTGAGTGGTGTTTTGTTATTGGACTTCTGTGCTCGTCATGGATTGTCCATAACTAACACAATGTTCAGGCATGAGGGTGTCCATATGTGCTCTTGGCACCAGGACACCCTAGGCCACAGTTCAATGATTGACTTTGTTGTCGTGTCATCTGATCTGTGGCCACATGTCTTGGACACTCATGTGAATAGGGGAGAGGAGCATTCCACCTACCACTACCTGGTGTTGAGCTGGCTATGATGGTGGGGGTGGATGCTGGTCAGACCTGGCAGACCCAAACGAATCTTGAGGGTCTCCTGGGAATGCCTGGCGGAGTCTCCCGTGAGGCGGAGCTTCAACTCCCACCTCCGGGAGAGCTTCAAACACGTTCCGGGGGAAGTGAGGAACATTGAGTCCCAGTGGGCCATGGTCCGCGCCTCCATTGCCAAGGCGGCTTACCGGAACTGTGGTCACAAGGTTGTTGGTGCCTGTCGTAGCGCCAGTCCTTGAACCTGCTGGTGGACACCAGCGGTGAGGGATGCTGTCAGGCTGAGGAAGGAGTCCTATCGGGTCTTTTTGGCCTGTGGGACTCTGGAAACAGCTGATGGGTACCGGCAGTCCAAGCGGCATGCGGCTCGGGTGGTTGCTGAGGCAAAAACTCGGGCGTGGGAGGAGTGCGGAGAGGCCATGGAAAACGACTTCCGTACTGCTTCGAGGCGATTCTGGTTCACCATCCAGCATCTCATGGGCAGGAAGAGGTACACCACCAACACTGTTTACAGAGGGGAACGTGTGCTGTTGACCTCAACTCGGGATGTTGCGGGTCGGTGGGCAGAGTATTTCCACCTGTCTTCTGGAGTTTCTGACAAAGTAAATCAGGTTGGATTGTATTAAATGTTCTGGAGAAATCAAAGAACATGATCCTCACAGTGCTATTGGCTTTGTCCAGATGACAGTGGGTCTGTTGAAGCAGGTGTATGATGGCATCTTCTACTCCAACTTCACAGCGATAAGCAAACTGAAGGGAGTGCTGAAAGTTGCTGCTTTACTTACTCAGGTGGACCAGCAGGAGTATCTGTAGGACCTTCATGATGTGTTATAGACCTGTTGTCATTGCAACAGGTCATAGTCATTGAGGACTGGGGTGAGTTTTCTTTGGTACCAGAGGAAGGCAGGAGGTCTTCCACAACATTAGAACCTTCTCCTGGGTCATGCTAAGGTTGAAGAGGTGCTGCAGAATCCCACAGAGCTGCTCTGCACAAACCTTCAAGAGTCTAGAGCTGACACCATCTGGACCTGCTGCTGTGTAGTTATGCTGCTATAGGCTTAGGCTGCTGGAGGACATAACGACCACTTTCACCCTCTTCGCTACATTCTCACACTACTCTCCAATTTTGCATTATTTGCTGTTATTTCAGTTTTTAACTTTGTTCTCTCTTTTCTCTTCCTAGAAGTTACACCTGGCCTGACTCTGTGTCTACCTGTGACACCTTTCTGGAGAGGGGCATCGTCCAAGCTTCTGCTGACAACAACTTAATGCTCACCTTCTACAGATGATCCACATAGCCCTGTCTTTCAGTGTTTAACCCTTTCTCTCTCCTAGACATGGCTACTGACTGAGCTTCTACTGTAACTAACTCTATGTTCTCTCTTTCAGACTCTAACCTTGAAAACTGGCTCAGAGTTTATCTGTTCTTTCTTTCTAGGTGAAACGACTAAAGGAGCTACATCCATTAACATTTACTTTTCCTTCCCAAAGAAAGTACTTCTGGATCAGTGCTTCTGTGTTCTTTTTGTGTCTCTGCTCTGTTCTCTCTAACCTCCAGTCGGTCGTGGCAGATGGCCGCTCACATTGAGCCTGGTTCTGGTTCTGCTGGAGGTTTCTTCCTGTTAAAAGGGAGTTTTTCCTCTCCACTGTCGCTACATGCATGCTCAGTATGAGGGATTGCTGCAAAGTCAACACCAGTGACTGTCCACTGTCTCTACATGCTCATCCAGGAGGAGGGAATGCTGCAAGTCACTGACTGGATGCAATCTGCTGGGTTTCCTTAGATAGAAAAACTTTTTATCCAATTTGAATAAAAAGCTAACTCCGACTGCACTGTTCATTGTAAGGATTAATAGGAATGTATGAACCTGACTGTTGTGAAGAGCCTTGAGACAACATGTGTTGAGAATTGGCGCTATATAAATAAAACTGAATTGAATTGAATTGCTGCCTTATTCTGGCAGCAGTTATCTCTTCACATGACTTTTTGAGAAACACAGGAGGAAGGTGGAGATAAATGGAGCATCAGCATCTTCTGATTTGGTTAAAGACAAGCATGTAGAAGCAGAAGGGCCAATGGCGGTGGTTGAAGATTTCTCTTTGAGGTGTGACGGGGAAGCTTTGGGCCAAAGGAGGGTCTAATGTCTGTTTGGCTGTGTGCAGGAGAGGATGATGCTGAGCTGGTTCTTAAATGGAACTGAATTGAATTGAACTGAACTGAACTAAGGAATGTGAATAGTTCATTGGCTCTGTCCAGACATCCATCACTCCGATCCTTCTTCTGCTTGGAATTATTTATCCCTGTCCACACATCTCTGATATTGTTTTGCTGGAGCTTGCTCTCCAGCTTCTTCCTGTACACCTTCATGCCGTCTCTTATGTTGACTTTAAGTTGCTTCTGTAAACTCCTCAATAATTCCTTGTCTCCCTCTCTGAAGAATCTTTTTTCTTGTTAAGCAGGCCCTTCAGCTCACTGGTGATCCAGGGTTTGTTATATTATTATATTATATTTTATTATATTATATTATTTTTTTTCAGATCCGAAGACTGATGGTGGTGGTACTGTTGCCCTGGATGGTGGTATCTCCTCTTGTGAGCATTTGTGCAGTGACCAACAGAACTAGGTTGGTGGAAAACCTGGTTAGTGAATGTAACTTCACATGTATTTGCAGTCTTTTATTGGAGAGCCTCCCATCCAGGACAGGTTCATCAGGCCCTCTTTTTGCCTTAGTAGCCATGAGTTTCTTTGTAATCTCCTTTTTATTGCAGCCATTGCTAAAACTTTGCAAATTCAATTTTGAAACAACATCTCTTGGTTTTTGTAATAACATACCTGTGCATCCTAAACTGTAATTTCTTGGGTGAAAGTGTCAAGTGGCAGTTAGCTTCTGTCAAACTCTAATTATATCTTGTGTATTAAACCTCACATGCGTCATTAGCAACAACTGAGCTGATGACATTACATGATGTGTCAGCAACAGCTGATGGTGGAACGTAAGCTTGCTCTCTGGGTAAATAATTTGGAGGAAAACTTACTATTAACAGTTCATTATCTGGGCTGCAGAAACAACACTTCACAGTAAAATGTCTAGGATTATACCACCTGTTGTTCACAAGTATTGCTAATCCACCTCCTTTGCGTTTGCCATTATTCTTTAAATCTCTGTCTGAAAACCTGGCAGAGAGATGCTGGAGTCAGCGATATGATCCTGCAGCCATGTCTCAGTGAAACACATAGCACTGCATTCCCAAAACTCTGGCTGGGTGTTTTGTAGGGCTTGGAATTCATCCAACTTGTTTCCTAACGATCTCTTGTTGCCCATCATAATCAAAGGAAGAGATGGTTTGAACTTCCTGATTCTCTCTGTACTCTTTACTCCTGCTCTGCATCTTCAACATTGCCTTTTCAACTCATCAGGGATGTGGAGTTGTAGTTGAGGTATTATTTGAGCTCACAACAAATGTCCAAAAGTAAAAATGTATCAGCAAAAGTGCTTCCAGCTGCACAGTATCCAACACTAGAGTAAACAATCACCCAAAAAAGAAATCTGCATCCACATAAGTAGGAATTTGAATATTTAGAAATAAGATATCGAAATGAAACAACAGAGCTACTCCAACTTTCTGCCATCCTGAATGGCACAATTTTATATACATTTATTGTGCAGCGCCTTAGCTGCAGGGCCTTAGCTGTGGTCCTGCTCTTTGTGATCCTATGATGGCCTTTGTTTAGGTGTTGAAAAACATCCGTACACTCAGTGTAGGTGGTTTCACAATCTTTCTCCCTTTGCGAGAAGGCTTTGATCAAGCTGAAAATCCATTCTTTATTCCAGAGTATGGCTTAATTTCTGGGTTTAGGACTGTTTCCACCTGGACCGTTATTATTGTGACACATTCTGAGATCAATCACATGTTGGGACCACAGCCATGGGTTTCAACACTAAAACTCCGGTACATACTTTCCTGGAACTTTTCAAAATAAAGTGCATTAACCTTCTTCCAGCACAGCCAGGAAAGGGGGTGACTGCGGACTTCCTGTGGCGCCATTACCCAAATAAAAGCCCCACCTTTCCACAAGTCTTTCTCTTCCACGCAGCCTTCCATAGGAACCGGATAGGAGAGGAAAGCGCGCTGATGTCTTTTGCTGGCAAAAAGACATAAATGCAACTGGATCCAAAGCCATACGATCACCGATCATATGCAAAGTTAAGTAGAATGAAATACTGTCAGTCTATCCGGTATTTTCATTCATGAACGGGGAAATTAAGGTGCAAGAGTTGCTTACATTTTCTCTTCGAGGCCCCACAGAAGCAAAACTGTATCGAGGAGAGATCCTGGTGGAGAAGCTGTTTCTACAAGCCGAGCCGCAAGGACGGACTACGGCTTGCACCACCGTGTTACGGTACCGAACAGCCGCCCAGCCCTCCGGAGCTAACACTATTGCAGAGCGAACGCAGAGGTTAGCTGAAAACCAACCGCTACGGCACGCGCCGGTTCCGTGTTCTTTGTATGTTTTAAAGCTAAGATAAACTTTATTTAAAGGGTGGTTTCAACCAGAACATTGCTCATAACGCGCCGTCAGCGCTTATGCATTTTAACCCTTTTATTAACCTGGTATTTTAAAGGTATGTGTTGATTCTGGTGCTAAGCTATCTTCTAGCTAGTCAACCGAAAGGTTGTTAGTTTTCAAGCTAGTGAATAATAGTCCCTGAACATCATTTACTAAAGTTGATAACTAAGTAAACACCATTAAGCCCCATTTCTCCAGAAAGATTTGGCTCTTTTCCAAAATACTCAATAATATTTTGTCAAACATTATTTTAATAAATAAAGGCAGTTAATTAGACACCGTTGAGAATTAGTCATCCAGGAGGTTGGTTTTATTCAGCAGATCATTCTTTAAAGCATTATTTTATTAAAATAATATTTTATCTGATCTTACATTGTGAATGGTTGTCTAAATGTTGCTGATTATTGTCTAAGTTGGTTCCAAAACTAACTTAACTTCCTTTCCAGATTCTTCAAGATAATCCTTGGTTCTCAAACATAAACATTGCATGGTAATGTTGCATCACTCTTTTGGTCATAATTTCTAATCAACTTGTTTATATTGTACATAGCCCATTAGTCTTCATTATTCTTTAATTCTGCTTGGTAGTTTAGTTGGATTGTTTTAGCAAAGTAAAGAGTTTGTTGATTGAAATATGTTTGACTTTGAGTTGACTTATTTTTGTTAATAAATTCTTGTATTTTAAGAAATTGTGTGAATTCATTCCATATATGTGCAGAGTTTATGCTGTTCAATAATGTTAGAGCTCGTCTCACACCTTTCTATTCTGTCCTAATACCATCACCTTACTGGGCTGGTATTTACAGGACAACCCTTAACAGACCCAAATATTATTTGGTAAAATATTAAAGTATTAATATTAAATAATATTCTCAGATTCATATTTACAATACACATCATGGTGAATGTTAGTGTGCGTAATAAATAAAAGTACCATTAGAGACTAGTTTGTTCTTTAATTGTTCTTTAATTTGTTCTGTGTATATATCATTTACATTTGAACCAGCAATTGACAACAAATTCATGTTTTAGCAAGTCTGATTGCGTCTTGGGACTATTAGCGCCTGTTAGCATAGGATGATAATGCCTAATCGGTCGATATGCTGCTGCCTGTAGGTTCTGTAGATAGTGCTGCATAATTTGTGTTGTAATTGATGCAACAGTGTTGGTATGTTTGTTGCTGTGATTCTGATGATTGGTGTAAATATTTTTGTAGCTTATTAGCCAATTTGTTCAGTTGGTGTGTTACTTAATCTTACAATTGTATTCTTATTATTGTGTTTATTTCTTATGTTGCACACCACAAAGACACGCACCCACATGTAGCATCATTGTTCACAAGTAATTTTGCAACTCACTCAGAACTGGCCTCTAGTTACTGCATCACCTAATAATACCAACTTAATCAACACATTGAAAGCGTGGGTCCTGTCATACCTGCAATTGTTTCTGTCATTTACATTATGAGATTCCTATCATTATGTTTGGGTCCAACTCCTACACAACCGTAGAATATAACAGGAATCTGGCTGAAGAAAGGACCCAACAGCAGAAATGGAAGTGGTTACTTTTTAAGTATTGTCGACATGGGGCAGAACGACAATAGGCCCCACTCAAGGAACTGTCAACAGCCATGGCCACCTAACTTAGCAATAAGGCTCAGGTGGTTGTGTCTGCTTAGTCTACATTGATAGTAACTAGCAGTTGAGCAAAGGCACTATCATGACTCACCAGCTTCTCTGAATTGTCCGACCACCAAGTCTTTGGTCCTTTTCAAGCAACCTTAGCTTCACCTCTATAGCCAGAATATTTTCTCAAGGCCTTGGGGATCATCAGCATGTTTTATAGTAAATGTGAGAAGGAGTTTTGTGTTGTTTTGGGTCAGCAGTGGTTATGGCCTTGGAACTCTCCCATGGAGGCCATTTTTGCCCTGTCTCTTTCGTATTGTTGAATCATGACCTCTGACCTTACCTGAGGCAGTGAGGCCTGCAAAGCTTTGGTGTTCTTAGATCTTCTCTTAACTCTAAATCAAGTGAAAAGGCCACCATGTTACAAAGCAGTTGGGACTCTCTTGTTATGTTCATATAACTTACTTTTTTTGTTTAAATAACTTGAATATATCGGTTCTGTTGGTGTTTTACATTTCTTCATTAAATCTTTTCCAGTTTTATTGCTGAGATTGCGTAATGATCCAAGAATCCATGTTTCCAAACAGCTGAAAGTTAATAATAAATTGAAAACCCTGAGAAGGTTGACATAACAAAGCAAATATTTTTATTCAGGATTAACAGAAATCTGTATGGAACATGTAATAATTTAATCCAAAGAACATGATAATTTCTAAAACATTGTTTCAACAGGCCAGTTTAGTATGAACATTTATGAAGAATCCAATGTATTTATCAGATTACAGAGCAGCAGACTGCACTTTTCAAACTCTTCAAACACTCCAGAAAAAACAGAAGACTTCTCCATCCATCAGTCCAATTTCAGTGTTTAGAAAATGAAAACAGTTATAGCATGCACATTCAGTTTGTAACATTTTATAAAACTTCCTGCATCATCAGTACATCCTCTCTTTAATGTTCTTGTATTAATTATTTTAATTTACAAAGCTATTTTACTGCGGTATATTTGTAATGTGGATTTTATATTGGCATTTAAGTTAAGTATTACCAATGAGTTTACTCCAAATACACAACAGTACAGTACAGCTGTGCAAAGGATGCTGCGCTAATGATTTGAGGAATAATTTTATAGTCAAAGTATGGGCAGGTCATAGTCAAAATATAGCATATCGTTGATGTTTCAACCCTACCAGCTGTTTATCTGCTGTCATCGGTGGCCCTGCTGACTAGCCTGTGCATTCACAGCAGGCTCCGCTGTGGAAGGAGGGGCTGTAGCAAAGCAGGGATCAAGGGTCAGGGACCTGCAAGGTGTGCATGTTCAAACCTTCAGGCTAAGTCCACTGTTTTCTCAGAACTCCCTACTGCAGCTTTGAGCACCTTTTTAACCAGCCCCCACTGGTCTTATGCCAAAGTCATATCCTCATGATACCTCTCTTCAGTTGATTGGCCCATTGAATTTACATAGTTTTGATTCTGTGTGCAAGATGGTACATGGCAAGCTCGTAGTGCTGTGCTTGAATGAAATAAGTTCAACTGGCTCAGCAACACTCAGTGCTCCACACAAAAAATCCCTTCACTTGCACCCAATCCTTGCTCTGATAAACTAATAAAAATGCGGATTGCCTTTCTTTCTCCACATCAATCCCTGCGAATTTTAGGGAAACATCTTAGTGCAGAAGTGAAATTGTTGGCAGTAGTGTTGTTGTCGCATGGCCTGGCTATGGTGCAGTCATAGATGTACATGATAGGATCATCTTGCATGTATGCTAACCTAAATAGCATGGTTATTGTTCAGGAGAGCATTGCAGGAAAACAGAAAATAACAGAACATTTTATTTGGTTAGTACTGAGTGTTGAAATGATACAATGTACTGTTTTGTCAGACTCCCATCACTTGCTTCCCACTGATATCACCATAACATCACGTGTCAATTTGTTTGTCACTGCTGATTGTAAACAGGTGACTTTAAAGGGGGCATCTCATGCTTTTAAATCCTTCCTTTTCACACTTAAATCATTCAGTTATGGTCTATATAAAGTGGAACTGCAATGCTCCTAGCTTGATTATTGGCTTTTTATACCAGGCAATAAGAGCACTTGTGCATGTCATCTCCTGGATGACCGTAGTGATCACTTGTGGCAAATGTATTGCCATCTAACTGCATGTGCACTAGTAACGTCTGAATGAATACATGTACCCTTATACATATATTATACTTATATATGTTTAAAAAATATTTCGATTTTATTATTTGTTCTTTTTCTTTTACAACTGTGATTGTATGCCTTCACCAAAATTTTGCCTATAATAAAATAAATCAGCTTAACAGTAGAGTGACTTACAGTAAAAATCATTGCAGGCACTGCTACTGAAACATCTTTAACTGTTTTTCACAAAAGTTTTTGTATCTTAGCGCTGCTTTGGTTCCCTCATCCACTCTGCTCTTTATTTCCTCCAGTGTCTTTACTTTCTGCACATCTCCGTTTTCATTCATCTTCTCAATCAGGTAGTCCAGGTGAACATAAGTGAACATTGAATCAACATTCATGGCATTCTGCTCCAGAATGATGATAGCTTGGTAGGAATTTTTCAGCAGCTTCAATTTTGTTTGTTAGTTGATCAATTTCTTTTTTAAGATTTTCCAAATCACTCTGCAAGTTCTGATCTTCTGACTTTGTTCTGATGTTTGAATTTGTATTTTTTACTTGTTGCTGAACCTTCCTGGTTATGCTCACATATATCCACTTTTCTTTTAAATGGACTGATGCAGGACATTTCTGAGTACACACAGTGCAGCGGCCTCCTCTCATGACCTCACAATACTTAGGAGACCAGGCAATTGTGCATGGATAGTGACAGGTTTCTTCACAGACAGTACAGCAGACGGCTGCAGAATAAAAAATCCCACAGCACATACCACCATCAATAGGCTCTTTATCTTTATACACCTCAACATCTTCCTCAGTGAGGTACTCAGTGTCCTTTATGTCTTTGTAGTTATTTAGAGCATCTTGAATCTGTTTAAATTCTGTCTGTTTCATTTCAGCTTGCGTAATGTTTTCCTCTAAATTTTGAATGAAGGACAACAGACTGATGCGTGCATTCAGAACGTCCATAGTTTCCTTCAGTTTTTGGGGTTCCATTTTCTCCAGATAGGTTATAAACTGGCTAATCTCTTTCTCACACAATTTGTTAGCCCTTATCAGAGATTCTATTTCATCTGTTCAATCTTCATGTTGGCAATTGTTAAAGAGGAAGTAAACAGGTGGATTCTTCCTGTTTTCATCACATTTTATTTTTGCCTCCTCAAGAGCTTTAAGGGCATTTTTAGGTTTTCTTCCATCAGAGTGTGTGATGAGAGCTATGATGTTTCTCTCTAGGTCTTTTGCAAACAGAGACATCACTGAATTAAAAACATACATCAGTCGATCACTCAGTCGATTATCAGTTGCCTTCATCACAAGAGCCACTGAATGAATTTGGTCAACTCCAGCCTTTGATTGAAACACATCAAATAATTTGTTACTGACCCTTCTATCATGTTTTATCCCCTCTGTGTTTCCATATCCAGGACTATCAATGATAGTCAGAGCGTATGGGAGAGGACTGTCTTCAAAACCAAAGATCTCATACACGATCACATCTGATGTCCCACCTTCCTCCTCTTCTACAATCTGAAACCAGACATTATCCTCAAACTTCACTCCCATGACGTAGTTGACCAAAGTGTTGATCAGAGTAGATTTTCCTGCTCCAGTTTCACCAATGAGTAAGATGGTTTTATTTGTTTTAATATCATTTTCACCAATTTTCACGTTTGTCAGACCTCCAAGCTCCTCCTTTTTTGTTTTCAACTGGTAGACAGCAGGATGTCCTGAACGGACAAGAGTGCTTCTCAAGTTGATCCTGTGAAAGAAAGCAGACATTTCCTTCAAACACACTTGTAAAGAAAACTAAGGTAAGAAAACATTATTGATCCCACACAGAGAAATTAACCAACCTTTCATTTGCCAATTTTGAGTTTATCTAATTTCACAAAATAAATGTGACCTAAAAATTGAATAAAAAAGATAATTGTTATTTTATCTGTCATTTTGTTTTATAAATCTAGATAATTAAATTGTTTTGCTCATCTAAAAATTACCTAAATAACTAGAGGAAATTAACCAGAGGATGAAACTCTCAGTACAGGGTTATGAGACCCCCTTGCAGACCCCCTGATGTTCGTTGAACCTGCGCTCCCCTGCAGGTTCCCTTAAATGTGCATCAAGGGGATG